>NC_064283.1:62012421-62090716 GCF_019186545.1 Solanum stenotomum
ACAAAATATAGTGTGATAATCAAAAACACAATAAACAACATATGCAAAGAACTACAAGGGTACAACTAGTACTACGACAAGCACTAACAAGCCTAAACCTTCACAAGGCAAGACGACCATCCACCCCTACTATCCATCCACCCTAATATGCAATCTCCACTCCTTCCTACCTAGAGTTATGTCCTCAGTAATATGAAATTGTGTCATGTCCTGTCAAATCACCTCTCCGCAATATTTCTTCTGAATACCTCTACCCCTCTGTGTACCCTACAACTAGCCTCTCACACCTCCTCATTGAGGCGTCAATCCACCTCCTCTACATATGCCCAAACCATCTTAGCCTCGTTTCCCCATTTGTCCATCAGAGATATCTCTCCTAGTATGTCCACACATTCATCTCAACATCCGCATCTCCACAATATCCATCTTTTGAACATGTGAGTTCTTGACTGGCCAGCACTCCATACAACAAGAACGACTTAACCACCACTTTGTAGAACTTACCTTTAAGTTTAGGTGGTACCTTCTTATCGATGTTCCCACTACCTTGGATTACGGACCCAAGACACTTAAAAAAATTCTCTCTTGGGAATAGTGTGTGGGGCAAGTCTTATTTCAACATCCGCTTCATGTGATGCAAAACTAAATTTGCACTTCAAATAATTCATTTTGATCCTGCGCAACTTGAACCCTTTGGACTCTAGAGTTTTTCTCTAAACCTCCAACCTAGAATTAGCAGTGTCCCGAGTCTCATCAATCAGTATTATGTTGTATTCAAATAACATACACCGTGGAACCTATTCTTGAATATACTACATCAACTTATTCATCACAAAGACAAATAGGAAAAGTCTAAGAACTGATCCCTAATGTTGCCCCATCTCGATTGGAAGTACTTTGGTCACGTCCCACTATTCTAACTCAAGTCTTGGCTCATCATCATGTCAATTATTTTCCTAATATAAACCATTGGAACACTTTTAGCCTCTAAACACCTCCAGAAGACATCCCTCAAAACTTTCTCATATGTCTTTTTCATGATTAATGAACACCATATATAGGTCCCTCTTCCTTTTCATATAATTCTCCGCCAATATCCCCACAATGTGGATGGCTTCCGTAGTTGATCACCTGACATGAATCCAAATTTATTCTCGTAAATGGACACCACTCTCCTCACCCAAATTTTCACTACTCTCTCTCAAACCTTCAAGTATGGCTTAGCAATTTAATATCCTTGTAGTTGTTACCGTTTTGAATATCACCCTTGTTCTTGTATAGTGGAACAATTGTACCCCCACCTCCCTTCGTCGGTCATATTTTCCATCTTAAATAGCATAAAACAATCCAATCAACCACGTTATACATGTCTTGTCTATGCTCTTTCAGAATTTCACCAAAATCTCATCAGGTTCAATCGTTCTTCCCCTGCTTATTTTACTAATATCATGTGCAATATCATCAACCCTAAAACATCTATAGTTTCCAAAGTCTCAAAGTCTTTCAGAGTGTGCTAATTCATCCAATATAATAAATATGTCTCTATCTTCGTTTAAGAGTTGGTCCTTAAAGACTATAGGGACAATTCTTATTATTCGGTGTATTTGGTAGAATTGTTGACTGTGAAACTCGATTTCCTAGGGGACAAGCTTTAAATGAATAATAAGGAGTAAATTATGATTCAATCATTAGAGATAGGGATAGGTAGAATAGATCTTTACATTTTACGTTAAGGTCATGCATCTTGCATCCTTAGTTAAAGTTATCGGTCACGAACTTACGTACTTGGCTTTGATGCCAAATTATTTTTATAATCATTGAATTATGATTCAATTTTTGATAATATTAGTGTACGTAGTTAAATATTAGGTGTATTGTATTATATAAAAATCATTAGAATTATCTTATTCGGAGAAATTAAGACTTAAACTTATGCTTAAAATTTGAGAAATATTAGAGTTGAATATTAGTTTACATTAAGATTAGGAACTTGATTATAAATTTGTGCTCTACAATTTATGGGTAATATAGTTTTACTAAAATTTTGGTATTGTCCTTGTTGGTCTGAATTCAACTTTTGGGTGATTTTTGGGGTTCAGAATGGAAGTATAGAAATATGGCTGCCTATATACTTGTTTACTTGTGAATAATGTATAATTAATAGACTGGAATGTTCTGAAGCATTGTGAAAGATAAAAGCAAAATATTGAGGATTTGTGATACGAGTTCGACCTTGGAAGACATTTTTCTAATTAAAAATTAAAAATTGAATAGCTAATGGGTAAGAATAAAAATAGTGGTCTCGTATCAATGATGTGATGGGCATTAGTGTGAGTATCGGTGTTATAAAAGAGAAAGGTTATTACAACGAAATGATAGATTGTAATTTGAGAATACAAAAGCATATGAGCATTAGTTAATTATTATTGACTTGATTTCTTTTATATATGTGGTTGTGTTTCTTTATTGAACATGTATATATTTATGATAGTTGAGATGATTATATGTCATACCGACATTTGACTGATTGAGATGCATCACCATCCCCTATTTTATTGATATTATATTGTGCATATGTATAGACATGAGATTGAGTATCAGTAAGGGTCCAACACGTGGAGATAGTTCGTGTTGAGAACATTTTATGATTATGAGTTGGCCACTTAGAGATCGTATGTGGTGGGGATGTCTTGATTTTATGCTACTGCATTGATATCGTATAGGCATGTGGAGATCGTTCGTTTCAGTATATGGATCTCGCGAGTTCCTCATGAATCATGAACTCTCGATGAATTTTGAAGAAGTATCATGTATATACGGTTGAGAGATTACTTGGTATTTTGAGGCATATCATTTCATGGTATTGCATTGCATCTCATTATGTCCTTCATTTTTATTGAATTATATGATTAGTTTATATTTGAACATTATGTGGCATTTCATTAACCCTATTTTGATGAAAACTTAAGGGTTAAATGTAGCGTAGATTTGTAAATTTATAGGATGGTTTTTCATACATAATCATGTCACTACTTTTTCATTGTCGATCAATAAGATATACAAAGTACACATGATTTCGTATTCATACTATAACTGCTGTATTTTTTTTGTGGTGCATATTGGATTCTGAACACGAGTGAATCTCATGGAGCTTTTCTAAGTCAGAACTTGAGTTATTTTGGAGTTGTGGTGAGTTGTGGCTGACACCTCTCTCTATGTTTTTATTTATTATGTTGTTTTAGTATTCTGACAGGATATTTTTTATGTCTAAACTTGTCATTTTAGTTTCAAACTTGCATCGTATTTTAGAAGTTTTTGTACTTAAGAGTATGGTACCAAATATTGGGATGGTATGTAACACCTTGGACTTCAAAAAAGACTAAAGAGGGATAACAAACAAGTCCATGAACCCAAAATGGACCATGGACCATTCACGGCACCCTAGACAGCCCAGTTACATGTCCACAAACCGTTAAGGGGGTGGTGAACGACCATCCAAAGCTGTCAAGGTGGGAGTCACCTAGACGAGATCCTAGACGGCCCGTGGTGAATTTTACGGTCCGTTTAGGGGTCCGTTCAAGTCACCCATCAGTTTTTTAAGTTTTGGGTCAACTTCAAATGATCATATCTATCAACACATAATGAATTAGGTAGTCCATCACCTATCAAATTAAAGTTCTTTGAGTCCTCTTTCCAACGTTATCAAGTTTGCCTCATTTCAAGTTTGGTGTAAGAAGTTATGATCGTTTAAATGAAGCCTTGACGGGCAAGTGAAACTTGAGGACCAGCTAGATGGTCCGTGAAACCTTAAAAGGTCTGTGAAACCTCCCTTTTAAGGCACCTTTTCAATTTTAAAAGTTAGGGCAATTTTGGTTTTTCCCCTATGTGTCTGGTACTTAAACTATGTCATTAACCCATATTTTGAGCCTAAACCATGATGTTTTACATCTAATTAAGGGCTTAGAAAGTGTAGACCAATTTTTTACGTTCATTAACACTTCAAGACATTAGANGTCACCCATCAGTTTTTTAAGTTTTGGGTCAACTTCAAACGATCATATCTATCAACACATAATGAATTAGGTAGTCTATCACCTATCAAATTAAAGTTCTTTGAGTCCTCTTTCCAACGCCATCAAGTTTGCCTCATTTCAAGTTTGGTGTAAGAAGTTATGATCGTTTAAATGAAGACTTGACGGGCAAGTGAAACTTGAGGACCAACTAGATGGCCCGTGAAGTGTTTCACCGACCGTGAAGCCTTAAAAGGTCCGTGAAACCTCCCTTTAAAGGCACCTTTTCAGTTTTAAAAGTTGGGGCCATTTTGATTTTTCCCCTATGTGTCTGGTACTTAAACTATGTCATTAACCCATATTTTAAGCCTAAACCACGATGTTTTACACCTAATTAAGGGCTTAGAAAGTGTAGATCAATTTTTTTACGTTCATTAACATTTCAAGACATTTGAGAAATGTTCCAAGAGGAGAAAAGGTAGGGTTCAAGCGTTCTTCGAGTTTCATCGATTTTGCCAAAGAACTTCATTCTTCCAATTATGTAAGGCTATCATAGTGTTGGACTAGTTCATCTTCACGCCCTACATCTACTTTTAAATCAGTAAAAGAGTAATCTAGGGTTCTATCCGTAGATTTTAGTATTCTTTAGATGAGTTGATATTGAGTTATGAATTCTTGAGTTGTTGATTATTAAATTTCTATTTCTAATTATTGAATTGCCATATATTGTGTATTGTGATTATTGAGGTGATTGTTCATGACTATTTTCAGAATTAACCCTATTTTTGAGTATTCAGTGAATTCTCATTGAGAATATTTAAACAAAATATTATTGTTTAAACTACGTTTTGAGGAAGTAAAGAGCAGTTTGAGAAAGAGTATAAGGGAACTAAATATTTTTCAAATGCTTCATTTTTTTACATGAAGAAAAATAGTAGACTTTTATTGAGAAAAGTTAAAAGAGTTTTCAGAAAGATTAAGTATAGATCAATTACCTCTAACAGAAGCCCCTTTTGAGTAATTCTCTCAACCCAAAATGTATTTTTACATTGAGCAAAGAAAAACCTTATTTTCTAAATGAGCAATAGTTTCAAAGATATTTCAGAGCAGTTACCTCTTTTAAGAGGATAGTTTAAGCCATTACCTCAAACCATAGAAACATAATGTTTTTATACATTTGAGAAAAAGTATATATTATTGAGAGTAGTATTGAACACCGATATGGGGAGAGTTCGGACAACTCACAGCCCCCATAAACCATGTCTTGCTAACATGGGTACATGATCATACTTTTTAGATGAATCATTAGTGCCTTCAGGCAGAGCTTAGTGGATACACTTTGTTGAGAGGTTCTATATCTCGGCACTATATAGGACAGTTCTAGCAGCGTGGATAAGACGTTACATCATTTTGTATCTCATAGTGATGGTTGTCGGTTAGAGAATCTCTTAATAGAGTTAAAGTGTATTTTATATATATCACTTATTATGTTGAAGTTCAAAGATGAGAACGTATCTTGTTAAGTTAAATGATTTCATTCCTTAATTCATTAAATGCAGTTGAGTTTATGTTATATCTTTTGCAGTTCTTTTAATTAGTTATTTTGCCTTGGCTTTATTACAAACTCGTGCATTCAATGTATTAATATCATTCGACCTGTATCTTTTATGATGCAGATACATGTATTCAGGATCATCAACAGGCGCTTTGTTAAGATCATTCGGTACTCCAGTTAGATTTTGGTGAGCCTCCTTGCATTCCGTAGGAATCCTCTTTTCCTTTAAGTTTAGTGCTTTTAGGGTATTGTGGGTCTCATCCCAACATCCATGTTGAACTAAAGAGGCTTCATAGATAGTTAGAGTTGATGAGTCTCTCAGTATGTTCCTTTATGTTTCGAGATCTTGAAAAGTATTACTTATACTTTATTTAGTATTTCTACACATTTATTTAAGTTGAGTTTAATTGAGACTATTGAGTTTAATTATGCATTAAAGTTTCCTAATTGCTTAAGTAAGTCCTCAACTAACTAGTCAGTCAAGCCAAGGGTTTACTTGGGACCAGCAATGGTTCTTGAGTGTTAGGCATGTCCAGGGTTTAGACTCAAACGTGACATACTTGGTATTAGAGCATAGAGTTCAAGAGTCCTAGGGTTTCTATGAAACTGTGTTTGTAGAGTCCTTCTTATCATTATGAAGTGCGCCACATCTATAATTAAAAGGCTATGACATTTAAGAACATTTCATTGTTTTATTACTTATGTTCGTGCGACAGAGTTAAACTTTATAAAAGTTTCCTCTAACTCATGCTTACGCGTGTCTTTTCAGATCATGCCTCCACGAAGAACTGTTCAAGGACGTCCTACTAGGAGGAATGTTATCCCTCAAGGTCAAGAAGCTCCATATGCACCAAAAGTGTAACCCCCTCGGGGAGATGTCACCAATGTTGAGTTCAGGAATGTTATTCAGATACTAACTCAAGTTATGGCAAACCATGCTGGTTAATAAAGAGCCCCCTGAGTTAACTAGGTCGATGGTCATTGAGGATTTGGAGAACATAGTTAAAGAGCTTCAGAAAGTATTTGAGGTCATGCGTGTTTTTGATACAGAGCATGTGGATTTAGCCTTATATCAACTCAAAGGTGTTTTTAGGATATGGTTTGATCAGTGGAAGAAGAATAGGGCAGAGGGAGCACCACTTTTGAGTTGGGCTGTGTTTGAGTATGCTTTCTTGGGGCACTTCTTTTCCCGAGAGCTAAGGGAAGTTAAAGTGAGAGAGTTCCTGAATCTAAAATAGGAAGCGATAAGTGTGCAGGAGTACAGTCTCAAGTTTACTTAGTTATCCTGATAAGCACCGGAGATGGTGGGGGATATGAGGAGCAGGATGAGTTTGTTCATGTCTGGGCTATCCCGCATATCCAACAACGAAGGTAAGGCAACT
Source organism: Solanum stenotomum (assembly GCF_019186545.1). Lineage (NCBI taxonomy): Eukaryota > Viridiplantae > Streptophyta > Magnoliopsida > Solanales > Solanaceae > Solanum > Solanum stenotomum. The sequence continues at coordinate 62,019,369 of NC_064283.1, forward strand.
ATGTTGATAAGGGACATGGACATATCTAGACTCATTATTCATGTGCATCAAGTTGAAGAGGATAATTTAAATCATAGAGAAGAGTTTCACAACAAGAGGGCCAAGACAATAAGTAATGAGATTGGCCAGCAAAAGACGGGGAATGGGCATCAGTCATCTCTTTAGCAAAGGTCATATAAACCTGCTCCATATTCATCTAGTACACCTGCACCAAGAAACAAGAATGATCATAGGAATCAAAGTTCTCAACATTTCAAAGCTTAGGTTACTAATCTCAGGGTAGTATGGCACAGGGGTTTCGAGCTCATCATGTGCTAAGTGTGGTAGTACTTATCCAGGAGAATGTTGTGATGTCTCTAATGGTTGTTTCAAGTGTGGTCAGATAGGTCATTTTATGAGAGAATTCCCTAAGAACATGCAGGGTAATGAGAGCAATAGAGCTCAATTTTCTTAAGCAGCTCCAACAGATATAAATACCAGAGAAGAGCTATTTTAGGAACATGCAGAGGTACAAACTGTATATATATGTTATAGCTAGTCTCCAAGATCAGGAAAACTCACCAGATATTGTCACTGGTATGCTTAACGTCTTCATTTTTTATGTTTATACCTTACTTGATCCAGGTGCGAGTTTGTCTTTTGTGATTCCCTATGTAGCCATGAGGTTCGACATTCCCCCCGAACAACTTCTTGAGCCCTTCAGTGTTTCCACACATGTGGGTGAGTCTATTCTAGCAGAAAGAGTCTATCGTGATTATATCATCTTTGTCTATCACAAGGACACCATGGCTAACTTAGTTGAACTAGACATGGTGGACTTTGATGTTATTCTAGGTATGGACTGGCTTTATGCTTGTTATGCCTAAGTTGATTGTAGAACTCGAGTAGTGAAGTTTCAGTTTCCTAATAATCCAGTTTTAGAGTAGAGGAGTAGTTCAATAGTGCCTAAAGGTCGTTTTATTTCATACCTTAAAGAAAGAAAGTTAGTTTCTAAGGGGTACATCTATCATTTAGTCCGAGTTAATGAATCTAGTGTTAAGACACCGCATATTTAGTCAGTTCCAGTTGTGAGTGAGTTTCTAGAGGTCTTTCCTTATGATCTTCCCGAAGTCCCTCCTGAGAGAGAAATAGACTTCAGAATAGATATTTTCCCGATACTCAACCCATTTCTATTCCGCCATATATAATGGCTCTAGCTAAGTTAAAAGGGTTTAAAAAGGAGTTAAAATATCTTCTTGATAAGGGTTTCATACAATCAAGTGTCCCACCTTGGGGCACTCTAGTCTTATTCGTGAGAAATATAGATTGTTAACATAGGATCTATATTGATTACCGCTAGTTGAACAAGGTCACCATAAAGAATAAGTATCCCCTTGTGAGAATTGATGACCTTTCGACCAACTTCAGGGTGCCACTTGTTTATTTAAGATAGTCCCCAGATTTAGCTATCATCAGTTGAAAGTGAGAGAAAGTGACATCCTGAAGACAAATTCAAGACCCGTTATGGTCATTATGAGTTCATTGTTATATCCTTTGGGTTGTCTAACGCTTATGCAATATTCATGGATCTTATGAACAGAGTATTTAAGCACTATCTCGACATGTTTGTTATCATATTTATTGATGACATATTGATTTATTTGAGGAATGAGGAGGACCATGTTAGTTATCTCATAATAGTCCTCCAAACTCTCAAAGATCGAGAATCATATGCTAATTTTTCTAAGTGTGAGTTCTAGCTTGAGTATGTAGCATTCTTAGGCCATATAGTGTCTGGCAATGGAATTTGAGTTGACACTCAGAAGATTGAAGTAGTGCAGAATTGGCCCAGACCCACCTCACAACTGATATAAGGAGTTTCTTGGGATTGGTTGGTTACTACAGAAGGTTCGTCAATGGGGTTTTCATCTATTTCGTCCATGTTGACTAAGTTGACTCAGATAATAACTAAGTTTCAATGGTTTGATGCTTGTGAGAAAAGCTTTCAGGAATTTAAAACTCGGTTAACTACTACTCTAGTGTTGACCCTACAAGAGGGTACATAGGGTTTTGTTATTTATTGTGATCCATCCGGAGTGGGACTTGGTTGTGTATTTGTAACATCCCATCACAGAAAAAACTATAATTAGAAAGAAACTATTTTTGGAAAGAATAAATTTGGAAATTTTGGTAAGTTATGCTAAGTATGAGTTTTAGGTCAATTTCAAACGACCATAACTTTCAAGACATAATGAGTTAGGTGGCTATAAGATATCAAATGAAAGATCTTGGAATTCTCTTTCTAACGCCACCGAGTTTGCTAATTTTCGAGCTTGTATGAGGGAGATATGCATGTTTGAAGTCAGGTTGTCTAGTTAAGGAAAGCTATGAGGATTTAAAAGAGGTATTTTGGTCTTTTCCTTACCCAATTAACTTAAAACAAAATTTGGTAATATCTAGGGGTCTAAACTGATTTGGTTCAGTTTTACAAATTCTAAAATACGCTAGGGTTTTGAGAGAAGTTCAAGAAGAGGAGAAAAGGAGAAAAAGTTTAGTGTTTGTCAAGTTCTTGAGGATTTTCGTTGCGGATTTCGCCAAGGGTTGATCCCTAAGAGGTATGTGAGTTCACATAGCATTGGGTTCGTTCACCCACGCACCAATCATGATTAATTCAGCGTAATTTCTTTCTTAAAAGTAAAGAATTTGAGTTCCTGATGAGTTTTGTTGAAGTTTCCTTCATAGTCTTGATTGCTGAGGTTTTTAATGTGTTCTTAAGATAATAATATAAGTTTTAAGGTTGTTTTTTAGTAGATTCTTATGCAATATGGTTGGGTATTCTAATCTAAGTAATTGTGGAAGAAACCATTCGATTATAGACGAATTGGGATTGAAAAATGAGTAAGGAAATTTATCAAGTTTTCTGGGAAAAGGGGTAGGGGGTTGCGCCACTCAGTGCACCCCACATCAGTGTCTATAGTTTGGGTCCTGGGGCACCGTGCCACTCAGTGCACCCCAACCCAGGTTCTGTAGTTCAAGGTCTAGCGTACGCTAGGGTCGCCAAGTCCTCAACCATTTCCCACTCTTTCACCTATGTTTTCTAGTTGATTTTTACACTCTAAGGTACGTCTAAACACCGAGAGATCATCTATAACATGAGATCCTGAACCTTGAATCCATTATTCAAATTTAAGGTAGAGCTAAGAGTCAAGTCTAGAGAGTTCTTGGAGTCTTTTCAAAAAGTTTTTTACAATTACTTTAAAACTTGTTTTAAGACTAAAGCATTGAGTTTGAGAAAGAGTAGAGCCGAGTTCATTTTCTTTAAAATGTTATATGTGAACTAATTATTCCCAAAGAGTAAATGTTTTCACATTTAAGATGAGAGGAAACACCGATTTCCAAAAGAGTTTTCATGAACTGTTTTAGTACCATCTCTTTTAAAAGAAAGATCTTTTGAGTAATAATCTCAAACCACAAAAAAAGTTATGTTTTTAAACATATGAGCTAGTTACGTTTTGGGAGTAGTATTGAGCACCGATATGGGGACAAGTTGAGATAAATCAAGTCTCCATAAACCATGTAGCCAACATTGGTAGAAAGGGTCATGCTTTTTAGATGATTCCTTAATGCTTTTTAGCATAGACAACTGGATCCACTTTGTAGTAGGTTTTATACCCCGGCAAAGTATAGGACAGTTCTGGCAGTGTGGGCTAGACGTTGTATCATCACATAGCTCATAGTGATGGTTGTCGGTTAGAGAATCTCTCACAGAATTACTTGTATTTTCATATACAAAACTAAGTTATTATTGTGTCTTTCAATACACTGAGTTGTTATCTATATGTTTTAACGTTTTTCTTTATATTGCATTTCTATCGCTGCCTTATATTGAAATGAGTTGAGTTGAGACGAGGTAAGTGTTTCTCCAGTTTCCATTTCAAGCTTATGTCTTGTTTTAGAATTCCCCTCACATGCTNATATATATATATATATATATATATATATATATATAGTAACTCATTATCTCCATAGCGATAAACCAATAGTAACAACTTCTAGTTTTTTCCCTTTTACTTTTGTACGTGTATATTATGTTGATGCATTGAGAATATTAAAATAAACCTTTATGTTAATAGAAATCATACTTGATAACGATAATATAGGAGATAAAAGCTAATGTGAGAGTTGTGGCATTTATTTATAAAAATAAATAAAAATTAAATGAGAAGAATAAGTGCCTTAAAAAAGGGATTTAGGTTATTATGGATTATCCATCAGGATTGAGAGGTAACTTTAAAAAGTCTGCTAACTCTAGAAGGTAAATACAGATTATAACTATATGAGAGTAGAAGGGTATATAAGGCCAGAAGGTATAACAATAGGGGTAAATATGACCGGATAATATAACAGAGGATAAATCTAGACAATATTTAAAAGTATAGGATAAAATTTGAAACACATCAAAGAAATAAAATTCAAAAAGCCACAAGCGCAAAAACTAGAATAGTTGGCAAATGCCGTTGAGTGAATTGTCATTGTCCCTATTTCCTGCTTTGAGCAAATGGTAACTGCACACTATCCAGTATTACAACCTCAAGCTCTGATCCTTTATGCCTTAAAAACCACGACATGAGAGGATCATGCTATTTACAACACAATCCCGCACCCCGAACGAACGGGGAGAAAAATTGGGTGGCTAAGTGGAGAATGCCCTTAATAGCAACACCTCTTCCCTCCCCCTGCGCAACTTGGGCAAAACAACCCATCCAGAACAACAACAATCCAACCAAACAATAGGGGCGAAAAAATGGAACTTAATAAATAACGGCGCAGCAGCATGCTTCTAGGTGAGACCTGGACAGTAGAAGAATACATCAGTTTTGACCTTAGTAAAGCATGGCCAGAGATGTGGGAAAAGAATATTGGGGGGGGGGGGGCAATAGTAGGAACTGAAGATAGTCTACTAAGGAAAAAAGTCACATAATGAGTTAAAATGATTTAAAAAATATGAACTTCAGAACCACTGGACTACATTATGATTTAATCTCCATGCAATTCCAATTTCTGCCAGCTTTTTTGGTCATTTTCATTCGCCTCCCCCTTTTACCATTTTTGTTCATACTTGAGAGCAAATACCAAAAGATGTTTGAGACACATCACATGTTTTTCCATCTTAATCAAGACCACCCTTATATCAAGGTTAGCAGAGGAAGTTTTTGCAGAATTTCATACAGCAAGTTTCATTATTTTATTTTATTTTTGGTTTCCCATCTGATGTCTGGTAGGAGCCCGACTAATCTAGATTCGCGCCGCGTAGAGCCCCATTCAGGTGAAAGCATTCCCTACCAAGGATTTTTCCATATCCAGGGCTCGAACCCAAAACCTCTGGTTAAGAGAGGAGCAACCACATCCACTGCACCACCAGTTCCATTATAATCATTCACTACTACATATATTCTCTGAAATTATAACAGATACATTGCCATTATATATGCACCTCCCTTTAATATATGTCCACATAATATTAAAACAAAAAAATTATGTATTTGGGGATCAAGGAGAAATAAGAAACTTAAATGCATCCATATAGAGAATGACTCACCTTTCTTACGCCTTGGTGAGATCATTGCAACTCAAAGACCAACTTAGAAAATTACATCAAGAATTGACACCCACTATTTAACTCATGGCATCTTCAATGCTTGTTTTAATTGATTGAGTACTGAAGGATGCAATCTACCAATGGCTGCATTAAAGGATTCCCCATGAAGAGATGAACAAGTTTGAAGATTGTCTCTCACTGAGTTCTCCAACGAAATCTGGTTTATTGGGTCCGAGAGTTTCATCTAAAAAAGAAAAATCTCACTAAGAATCCAATTCAGAAAAGAGTTACATAGCCCTATTCATATATAAGTACTAGCACCAGTTACCTGTCTCCTCCTCAACTCCTTGCTTGGCACATGAGGTTTGCTAGAGCTTACATTGTCACTACTGTGGTTTCACATTTTATATTGCAAATGGAGTCTCATCAGTTGTCAAAATCTCAAGAGCCATTAAAGTAAAAAGAAAGATTATCAGACATACCTAGACTCTTCTTCACTTAAATCCTCACTTCCACCCATTATAACACTTGTACATACACTACCAAAAGCATAGAGGTAGGATTAGCATAAACAAAACGTACATATCGGATTAGGATAATGATTAAAAGCAAATACATAAATAAATCTCACGATTACAAATTCAATCAAATACCTCATTATCTGATCAAGTTTATCAAGTACTTGAGGCAACCTCAAAGTCAAAATTATAGAGAGGGCCAAACCAATTGTCTTCTTCTGGAAAGAGGTAACATTGTCAACCTGAGAAAATTTCACAAAACAAAAGACCAACAATAACATAAAAAGTCAGGTGAGGAACACCACACAAAGTTGTTATCAGAACTAAGTTCAAAGAAAAATTTAAGGCTATACTTCCCCAAACCTTCTATAAAAGGATTGAGAAGATACAAGACCACTAAGTTCCAGCCATATAGATTTAACAACATGAACCCACAATAAAGAAGGATAAATAATTTATAGATGATGGCCTTGCTCCTTCATGAACTGGAAAAGGTGATTCTGGATGCTGAAGAAGCAGAAGGGGAAAACAAAAGGGGAGTTGAGGGATCTACGGTCATGTTAAGGTAAAGGAAGGCACAAATCATTGAAGAAAGTTTGGAGGACAATCTCAATCAGTGATGTTGGGTACTATGGGAAGTAATAAATTCTAGGAATTTCGAAGGTAAGCAAGCTTTGTCTGTGATGTGTGGGTTAGGCGCATGTCACGGGTTCGAACCCTGTCGCAGACAACAGACTGCTATTTAAGTGGAAAATGGTAGAGGGGCGGGCCCATCATCCATTTGTTTCGAACCTTGTGCCTTTAACCTTCGGTGATTTCTTGGTTATCAAAAATAAATATAATGTTCGTGTATGTTGGCTTTATGGTGTAAGCTTCAGGAAGTACATGAAGTGCAATATATGGTAGACTTCATTAGCACTTCTCTGGAGTTGTTATTTTATAGAGGTGATCACTTTCAGTGTTTTTGTACAGGGGATGGCCAACTTTTGTATAGGCCAAATGCCAATTTGGTGATTGGCTCTGATGCATTAACAAAATCTTTTTGTGTTACTAACAAAAGGAATCAAGCATACTTGCTTCCTAAAACTGATAATATTATAGACTATGTAAAAATCAGGAAATTGTCGAACTCCTATTACTATAGAAGTGCATTTATAGCCTAAAGTTCCACATGATTGTTATGTCAAATAGTTCCATCATATACTGAATAATTTCTTTTGATATCTGACATCTTATACTGAATGATACTATAGCCAAAAAGTCTTTTATTCCATAGTAACTAGTTTGTGCTCAAATCCAGTGTAATCAAAAGCAAAAGGCGCAAAAAAATCTCTAACGTCTGTTGGGGCTTTCAGCACAAATAAAGGTTGGGCTTTAATGAAAAAAGGCGCAAACGGAGAAAAAAATACAAATATATATGTTTAGTCCAAAACTAATAATTATTTTATTTTTTTATGAACTTTCAAGACTAATAATTATAAGTATGAAAGAAAAATATATGAACAAAGAAATTGAAAAAAAAAAATATGATGAAGTGAAATATCAATTGTTTAGAGTCGCCTCTTAAGAAGAGGCTTATTGGCAAGGAAAAGTGTGTCTTAAAATCTTGATGGTGATACTGAAGCGCACATTTTGAGCCTCGCTTCAGGGTCACCTTTGACAACCCAATGCTCAACTGGGATCAATGGTTAATGCTTCACAAATTTGCACCTTGATACAGCAAGGAGAAATATTTTGATTGAACAGACAAACCAAGAACACAGCTTACCATCATAAAGTATCAGCTCAGGTTTTGTAGAGGTTCTAAAGAAAACCATTAATCACAATAATATCTATCAAACTCCAAATTTAATCATTTAACTTACCTTTTCAAGCCACATGTCGACGAGGCAAAGGAGTATGTTTTCTTCACTAGGAAAACCAGATTTCTGAAGGTGTATAGACAGTGACGGATCAGAAGTTAGCTGTGCAAGATAATTAGTGTTCATCACCAAAATCCTTGCCAGCAGTGCTGATGATGATGCTTTTACAGCTGCCTTGGAAGGATCATGATCATCTCCCCCAGTCAGGCACATGATTATTAATTTCTAGCAACATTCATGGAACCACGTGAAATCATGCCATAAAGGAAAAGGTAGACATACACGTTGTAGTGCATAGAGAAGACAAAGAAGAAAACTACAGTTACCTGCAATGTGGAACTGATAAGCTGAGGCACTTCCATCGGGAAACACTGCCACATCATAAAAGTATTAGCACATATCATTCACAGGAAGAACCCTTTTGGGCCTATATTAAATCCACCAATGTTCTAGTCAGAGTTAGTGAGAAGTTTGTACTTAAACCTAGTCTCAATACATTTTCATCTTATCAAAGCTCAAGTTTATAACATGAGAAGTTTGTATTGGAACTTACTTTTGATACATTTTGATCTTATCAAAGCTCAAATTTAGAACAAAGGAATTGAAGGTTTTAAGAATAATATCAACTACTCTTTTCCTCTAAGTTGCTCAGACTCTTCACTTCTGGTGCTGCACCTGTGTCGACACGACGTGGGTGTGGGATCCGTGTCCAATTTGGTCAACCGATTATGGGTACTTTGACCAAGATCGATGGGGTAAGTGTGAACGTTTTAATGATTGTCTGTAATCAATACAAAAGCTAAGGTGAAATTGCAAAAAATGGAATACCTTTTATATAGAAATTTCTATGTCACTCCTTTTCCGTTAATCTCCTTCCAGGTTTCTCCTCAAGTTCTCCCATAATATCTCATAATTTAGGTTTTCTAACTCTATTTTTAGATATTTTAATTATATTTAGGTGAATCCCTGCACTTGTATCCCTACATGGATCCATAACCCCGAATCTTAAAAGTTAAATCATGAAGAATCCAACATTTATATCCACACCCGTATCGGACACCCGCACCCGAGACTGAGCAACTTAGCTTTTCCTTAACTTTTCTCTTATCTAAAGCTCAAATTCAGAACATATCGAATTATACATTTTAAGAAGCTTGTCCATTACGTTTTCCTATCCCTTCATTTCTGACTATTTGCAGCCCTGTTTCAAAAGAAGTACACTGAAACTAAAGCAGCTTAGGTAACATATTATTTATCTGGTTAATCTATAATTCCTGGCCTTCCACCAACACATAATTTAATAAAAGTGGCAAGGAAATCAAATACCTGAACTAGAATGTCAATGACTGGAATAACTGAGAGTAGTCCCCTGTCATTGACATTCCCAACCACCAGATCTAGAAGTTTAGCAATGTTAGACGCATGCAAACTGAGAAACTCCCTTCCACCCAAAATAACATAGTCTTCAATGATATTGGTAGCAACCTACATGTCATGAAACATCAGCACAAAAAAAAATCCAGAACTGAAAATATTAGTTCTGTTAAATCTCTCCTCAACCTTCAAGTGATCAAAACTTCTTTCCAAAATTTCCACAAGACATGGGAAATACCCCAACAATTCTGGTACCATAGAAGGCGCATTAATAAGTGTTGCTTCCCATAACTGCATGATAAACTGGCTGGAATAAGGGCACAGTTCTAATATGATATGAAACTAATCAATTAAATCGGCCACATATAGAACATGCCTGCATGCAGTCTTCTAGAAGCTCATCAGGGCTGGTTATGTTAATTCCACTTCGCAAAATCGGCAATAACATGCCGTACGATTTAGGCGACTGATAACCGAGAGCAACTACAAAATTCTTCAATGCAGTAAGAAGTTGAATCTGCAAGATGCTTTCACTAGAAGATTCTTCCCATGCCTAATAAAGGAACAGCTCTAATCAGCAAAAAAGAAAGAACAGTAAATCACGCAGATACAGTTTAATGGGAAACAAAAGCACGTGGAATTCATTAAGAATCCTACTCTTACATGCAATTCTATCAACAAATTTTCCTCAGAAACTACACAAAATGAAAGTAAGGAGAATAGAGGCAATTAAGTTTGGGTCTCTAAATGGGAAGTTTGAGAAACAGCATAAAGTGACAGCATAGAATCTACCATCTAATGAAAAAGCTTTACTAAAAATTCCCGAGCTTTCTCCAGTTCTCCAACTTCTAGATGAAATTTCAGGAAGGCGGAATCTTACAGAGATTGTACTCTGGAATGGTAATGGTAATGGTAATAAAATAAAACTTCAACTGCACATAAGTCATCACACCTAAGTTAACATATCAACAAGGAGATGCGGAAAAAGAAAACCATAAGGATACCTTCTGGAAAAATAGCATCAACTTGTTTGCATATGGTGTAACTTCAGTAACACGTGCTATCAGAACAGAGATAGTATTCAGAACTTGAACCTGAAAATTTTATCCAAAAAAGAAAACATTGTGAGCAGAGAACTAAAAAACGACTAAAATATATAGAAGATTGAAAACTAAAGACAGATTGAAAGAACACATAAGTTGAAAAAAAGATTTCCATGATATTAAAAAAAGTGATAGGGACAAATCTTGTTTCTAGTGTTACCTTGCTCAGAAAAAATCCTGTTTCTTTTTCTTCTCCTTTTTCCCCATTTTCTAACAACTATAACATGGGCTTTTTTTTCAGAGAGCAAAGAAAAGAACAGGACAAGAGATAACTTTGAAATGGATCCTCTCTCTAACCTTCCCCCTCAAATATTTGTGAGCATCCTCAACAATGTTACAATTCATTCAAGCATCAACCAATAACACCCAAAATATGTTAAAAAATTACCTTATGCATGTGCATGTAACCACTGAATCGGTACAGCTTGTCCTTAACTGAGAGCTATTGCAAAGGTCTAGGGAACTAAAGTTACCAGAAATCGGATACAGCAATATTACAAAAAAGAAAAGATGAGTGAACAAATGACTCTCCCTCCGTCCCAATTTATGTGATGTAGTTTGACTTGGCACGAAGTTTAAGAAATATGGGAAGACTTTGCGATGTTCCAAAACTACCGTTAAAATAAATGAATTATTAAATAGAAGAGTACACCTTCGTAAACTTTTTGCCAAATAAGGAAATGTCTCATTCTTTTTGGGACTGAGTAAAAAGGAAAGTGTGTCATATAAATAGGGACAGGGGGGAGTAATTAAATACTGAAGGGTAGAGGGGCAGGTCCATTATCCATTGAGTTTCAAACTGTGAACCAGTGGCCCTTGGTTTTCTTGGTTATCAAAACCTTTGTTGCTCGGACTCTTCAAATATGTCAACGGATGCGTGTTGGATCCAACATGGGTGCACCAACATTTTAAAGAGTCCGAGCAATATAGACAAAAACAAATAAACAAATAAATAAATGAGAATTAAATAGGCCGTTTAAAGTTAGAAAGAACACCAGCTGATTCTACCTTTGAGTCAAATTCCTGTACTTCATCCACCACTTTGAAACACAGATCCCAACAAACCGGAAGAAGATCTAAGAACTCATTTTCATTAAAAGTTGCATCTTCAATATGAAAATACAAGGACCGGCATGCTGTCAGCTAAAAGAAGAGACAAAGTAGCTTCAGTATAACACAAAGTGAATGAAGAGAAACTTGAAATTCAGAAAATTCTGATAGATGTACAGCTTAATTCAGAAGGTAGTTGTTTTCTATAAAATGTGGCATACCCTTACACACAAGTCATTCTCCTGAAGTAATCTGATTAGAGCACAATAAACTGCTCTTCTGGTGTCATCTTTAATCTGTGAGAAAACACAGTTAGACAAAAGTATATGTGATCACTTCTGGTGTCATCTTTAATCTGATGTGAAAACACAGTTAGACAAAAGTAAACACGATTGCTGGCTCCATAAATCTATGGGTTGAAGGCACATAACTATCATAATAACAACCTACAACTGTCAGTGAAACAATAGCATATGAACGGTAATAAAACAAAGACAACAACTCAAGACTCAATCCCAAAACAAGTATACAACCCCCCCNCCCCCCCCCCCCCCCCCCACGTCTTCATTTAAGCTCATTCCATCATCGTCATACTAAATAAAATAAAAGTGAAAAATAAGTGTGGGTGTGTGTGTGTGTGTGTATATATATTTAGAAACAGTCAAAGATTTCCATTTATATATACAGATACAACACTCCATATATCTCAATTTATGTGGCACCATTTGACTTGGCACAAACTTTAAGAAACAGAACATTTGAAACAGAAATTTGTGGTCTAAAACAAACCTTAGATATTTGTGTGGCTAAAAATCATTTCATTAAGGATAAAAGAGGAATTTAAAGTTAAATTCTTTCTAATAATAGAAAAATGATATTCTTTTTGGAATAGACTAAAAAGGAAAGTTTGCCACATAACTTGGGACAGAGGAAGTACTATTTTAGATTACTATGAACCAACAAGGATTCACCATATTAAACATTTTTCTTACAAGAACTGCTGATTGAAGAACGAAGATTGCATGAACATTTCATACAATACTCCTCTCTTTCTAAATTCCCATAGATTACACCTTATATATTGGTAATCCGAAACCAATTTTATAAATAACTTATGCTTGACTTCTATGACAAGAAAACAAAACTTAACTTGACGTTAAGTGGAAGTTTGTATAAATGAGAGGAACAGCATATATACATGCTATAAACTTGTTCAATTAAAAGTATGTTATATTTCCACTAGGGAAGACACTTGTTAGGGTCTTTTAGAGTTTAGACCACTGACAAACTCTCATTAAAGGAATGCTGAACTTGTTTTACTAAAAAATCATTCCTGAATAATTGGGTTTTTTTTCCTGTATCTCTATAATGACAAAGGAGAACTGGAATTAGTTGCTCTCGTCCTTAATGGCTTCTGTTGCAGTTTTAGATTGGTAAAAGGAACGAAAAGCATCTGTTTGGCATATTCAAGAGCACAGAATATGGGACAACCAAGAGTTATGAGAAGTTCGTAAAAGACACTTCAAACCACAAATATTAATCAACTTAATATCACTGCAATGTGGGTGCTCAAGGAGATTCATCTATTCTCACTCTCAATCTAGGAGAAGGGAAGTCATAGCCTTATATAGTAGGGTTAAAGAGAAGTTGCAGAAGGGGGAGTTATACAACCCAAAAGAAGCAAAGAGAAAAGTTCCATTCCCTTGTTTGGTTAGGAAGTAAAATGGATGGCGAGTAACCCTCGCATATCAGTCCTTTAACCCATTCCAAATTTGACAGAATGGGGAAACAGACATTTATTACTTTCCATCTCCCCTTCTTAATTCGAACACTGCATAAAGCAATTTCCAGGAAATTCTCTTTTTTGTTAGCTGCAGTCTAAATACCTCTGAAACCCATTGTCCAAGGATTAGTGCTACTTTTCTGTGGATTATCCGCATATTGGGATGATCATTTGTCAACTCCAATGATAATGCTCCATTGAACCTGCACAACATGTTAAGAGATTGTGAAGACGCATATTTATATCCCCAATAGAATACGACTTTCAATTTTGCAAACCCCAACAAAATGACTAAGTAATATTTTTAAAAATTATGAGTTCATATAATAGAGTGGTCTCTAAAGGATGAGTTTCACTGTCTTGGGCAATGGGAGAACAAACCATTCAATATATGGCACCTGAATATATTTTAAAACCAAGAGGAAAAAAGTTACTAATAAATCATGATGTTGAGAAAATTGTAGTTGACTTTATCCATTCCCTTCATGTGAATAACACAGCAAGGCGAAGCCACCTATCATTTGCTATTTCTTTTATTCTGTTTTGCTAATGTGGTTCCTCATGTTTTATCACCTTGTTTCAGATGCCGTTGCTAAGATAATAAGAGGATAAAAAATTCCAGAACATGTCTAAGGGGTCAGAGCTATTGGATCCAGCAATATTTCAAGCATGAAAAGCACATACCAATCCTTGAAACTCAGATAGTTCGAGAGCTCATAGTAAATGTATGCGGCAGCACCATAAGCAGCATCCTTAAGAAGCAGTGCTGGAGTTATTTCATTAACTGCAGAAGGGCAACCACTCATAGCCTCTTGCAGAATAGAGACAACAACAGGTCCTAGCAGCTGAAAATCACATAACAAGTTCATGCCCAGACTAATGCAATGTGTTAAGGTCATAGAACAACACATGGAATAGGGTCAACATACTTGACTATGATTTTCAAACAAGACAATATATAGAGCTTCAGCACATGGCCTTAGTTTCTCTGACCATAGCACTGAATCCTGCTCGTGATAGAAAGACTCTGGGTTCTGGTGCCATTCCTCCATATCACTTGCAGTCAGAACAAAGTACCTACATTTGGAGAAATTGGAAGAATAAGGAGACAGGTCTCAATAATATATAATACAAAAAAGGATCAAAATGCCCTTAAACTATGTAAAATTGTACAAAAATGCCCTTTGTTAATAGTTTGATCCAAAAATGCCCCTTCCATTGATATTTTGGTCCAAAAATGTCCCTTTTGTTGCTTTTGGGTCAAAATGTCCCTTTTTCCTAATAATCATATTGTTCTTTTCTTTTTTATGACAAGGGAAACCCGTAGCCACTACCCTTTGGGTGCGCACAAAGTAAAACCCCTGCTCCTATGCAATAGCTCGCAAACCACATAGGAGAGGTAACCCGCACTAGGCAAGCCTGGTGCGACGAGCTCGACCCAGAAGGCAAACCCCTTGCTTTCACTGGCAAGGAGCTTCGAACTTGAGATCTCCAACAGTATTCCAGTTTTCCTTGGACTTTGATTTTGCTCCTAAAGGCATACTCAAGTACACTGTTGGCAGGCTACCAATCGCTCGTCCCCGAATTGCATTTAGGGATTTCATGGTTGTGACCTCATTGATAGGATATAGAAAGCTCTTTCTCCGGTTGATGTGCAGTCCAGACATCCCTTCAAAGAGAACCAATATCACCCTCAGAATTTTGATTTGTTCATCATCTGCATCACCAAAAATTAGGGTATTATCTGCATACTGTAAATGAGTTATCTCCAAATCATTTTATCCTTCTCTGACCACATTGAAACCTCTCAACCACCCATTCATATTTATTGTTTTGACTATGTTGTTGAGACCTTCCATTGATAATAAGAATAAGAATGGTGACAAAGGGTCAGTTTGTCTTAAACCCTTTTGTGCCCTGAAGTACCATGTTGGGGAGCCATTGACAATAACTGAAAAACTCGCAGTGGATATGCAAAATTTTACCTAGTTTATCCACTTTTGTCCAAACCCCATCCTATTTAGCCCTCCTGATTGACATGGTCATGGGCTTTCTCTATGTCAAGTTTGCAAAGAATCCCTAGTTTTCCTTGCTTTCGTTTGGACCCCACAGCTTTATTAGCTAACAAAATTGTATCCATGATTTGTCTTCCTTTAATAAAGGTCATTTGTTATGATTCCACCAGTTTTGCCATCACTATTTTAAGCCTCTCTGAGTACTTTTAAGAAGATTTTGTATATGCTGCCTATCAAACTGATTGGCCTGAAATCCTTTAGCTCTTTGGCACCTTTCTTCTTTTGGAAGGAGTGTTACAAATGTAGGCATTGAAGCTCCTTTTAAACATGTGTTGGTCATGAAAATTATGGAAAGCATTCATGATATCTTGTTTCACCACTTCCCAGCATTTGATAAAAATTCCATGGTAAGACATCTCAACATCATCAGGCTCTAATTTTAGACATCTCAACATCATCTTCTTCCTCAAAACTTCCTTGCATACTCTCATTTTCCTCCATTGATAGAATTGGACAGTTAGGAAAATGGTAAGCAGGTCTCCAGTGAACTGTTTTTGTATATAGGCTTTGATAAAATTCTACTATCTCCCATTCAATTCTAGTATTCTCCTGAATTATTTCTCCTTGCACACAAATTTGGTCCATATTGTTCTACATTTTGTGAGTAGTGGCAACCTTATGAAAAAACTTAGTATTTTTGTCTCCCTCCTTTCAGCCCAGCACTTGATCTTTGCCTCCAAGCACTTTCTTCTTTCTTAATCTGATCTTCATACTCAAGCAACAGTTCAACCTCGTTTGTTGTCTCTTCATCTGTAAGCATTCTTATCCCTGTCACTATAGCAGCCTATTTCCTTAGCAAATTCTTACGCTGTGACCCGAGATTCCCCAACCCACTCTTATTCCATACTTTTGAACTTGTTCTTTAAGGCTTTCATCTTACAGGCCAAAATGTAATCAGGTCTTCCTTCATAGCTCAAGTTATTCCACCAACCTCCTGACTCTGACAATAAAGCCCTCAGTACCCAACCACCAATTTTCAAACTTATTGTAACTTTTCTTTCTTCCCCAAGATCCCCTTTGTAAAGCAGTAGGAGGAGTGTGATCAGAAGTAATGCTCTGCAAGGGAATCTATTTCAGATTATTGAAAACAATCATCCCAATCTGCAGAGATTAACATCCTATCAATTCATAAAGCAACTTCCTCGAGGTCCCCTTTGAACCATGTGTATTTTGCATCTTCTAATTGCCAGTCTATGAGATTCATATCTTCAATAAAGTCAAAGAACTCCTTCACCCCTTTTATTCTTCTGGTGCAGTTTCTTTTTTAAGAAATGTTTCTGCATACATTAAAATCCCCACAGACTGCCCATGGCCCAACCATTAGTCCCCTAATCGAATTTGAAAAATATTAAGAAATAAATATTTTCTATTTTATTAAAAAAAGATTCTTATTGTTATCTAAATGAAAATTAATGATGGATTACTATGATCTTATATATATGAAAATCAATGATGAGTTACAATATCTTTATTAGGAAAAGGGACATTTTGACCCAAAAGTAACAATAGGGGCATTTTTGTACAATTTTGCATAGTTAAGAGGTATTTTTTAATCCTTTTCTGTATATTATAATTACAACAGCTTAAAATTTTCTCTCAGAGCAGAAGATATCAATTCATATTCGAAATATCCCCTTTCCTCAGCTTGTAGACATTCAGCTGAGACCCGGATAATCTCCACCTTCACTCCCGTCAAAATGCTCTTTCATTTTATTGGGCAAGAAAGGTGTGTGTTTGAAGTCAACAGAAACTAAAGGTTTTCATCATGTGCCAAAATAGTTTTGGAAAGATAAATCAAGTGGTCAAGAGGATATTAATAATTCTAATGGCCACAGAATAGCCCCTCATCACAAAACAAGATTCATCATTCTGCATTGTTCAAATTCCCACTACCCCAACACTAAGAAACCAGAAAGGAAAACATTAATCGCGGTGTCTAGGCCAGCTTACGCGCACCTTGACTAATTCAGGAAGTACTTCCTACCTCCCCACCAACACAAGTTTCAGGTAACTTTGTTCCATCAAGAATTGGACAGATGGAATCACCTAGTGTTTTTGCCTATGATGGGATTTGAACATGAGACATCATGGTTCTCAACCGACTTCAAAAACCACTAGGCGACACCCTTGGGTGCAAAGGAAAATACTCAATTTCTTTAATCTAAACTGATCTCCCCAAATTATTTAATGTTGGAAATGGATCTTCCAGCACTAGAATTCACTAAAAGAACAACTACCCTTTATTGCACCTTCTCCACCTCCATCAAACCCTACTCGCACCTTAAAAAAGTATAACTACCCTTTATTGCCCCTTCTCCACCTACTTCAAACCCTACTTGCACCTAATATAACCCTGCAAGTCCAAACCTGTAATGAGGAGAACATTGATTCATACTACTTGAAATTAGGGCACCATAAAGAGCCACTCAAATTGGCCTATCTGGATTGATTGAGGATGTTATGACTATTCTACCACAAATGGAATAGAGACGAGGACCAAAAGATCATTAAAAATTGTTAAGCTTGTTACATTTTTAATCTGGTGCTTGGGAACCTCATTCAGCAAATCAGTTGCTTCACATAAAATAGCAAGAAGAGGACCCATAAAGAGTTGGGATGTCTTACCTCCTTATCAATACATTACACAGGAGTACAACCCGGTCAGTAGGCAAAAGGGAAGTAAGAAGGCCAGCAACTGTACTAGATATGTTTTGCTTCATCTGCTCAAATGTTACTCTATTTTCATCAACCACGCGTCCTGTCAAGTTTTCCTTATACTCTTTACTTTCCAATATTGTTTTCACCATTACCATACATTGAATCATGAATTGCTCAAAGGACATAATATGTGGTTCAGGATCCAAAATCTTGCTTAAACAGAATTCCGTGATAAGTGGAAGGACACATTTATCCCCGAATGAATAAGGATGTCGCTGCTGGATGGCGACTAAAATCTTCATTAACTTTGTACAAGCCCTTTTTAATAAATCCCAAAATTTAGGTTGATGGTCCTGGATAGATGAATCTGCAAATTTAAGGAGTGATCAGTATATTAGTTCAGAAGGAATATAAAAAACATTTTCCCTTTTCTTGTTAGGCAGCATCAAAGCAACAGAGAGGAAATAGGAATCAATCCCCAACCCACATTTTCCTTTTACTTCCTCTCTGTTTATTATCAACCAAACAAAAGGGAGAACAAAAAATTGTGCATTTCCTCCTCTCTACCTTTTCATTTCTACTTTCTTTTCATCATCTTCCTTTCCTAGTATCCAAGAAAACATGAATTTGGGTTTCCACTATATACTGTTGAGGGAAGAAAAGTATCTTGCTAAGCAACATTCATAAGTGTAAGTTACCAATAATCTAACAAAAATTGCACTAGTATTTTAAGGAGTCTCAAGCATCTTGAAAACTTGTCGTTAGAGCTTCAATGATTCACTTGTCAGATGTGACACTTTGGCATATCAAGGCACAATCAATACTGGCCCTTTTTATTAAGTTACTCACTTAGAGGATGCATGCTGACATTTATAAAGGTTAGTAGGCAAAAACTTTTTTAGCCATAAAACTGAGTGTGTGTATGTCACATGCCCGGTTAGGAAGGCAATGATGTTGTCATTTTTTGATTGATATTTTCTACTTTTAGATAAAATCAAAGCATGCCCCAAAACTGTCAGGAGAAGGTCGATATCTGAAACAAGTTGTGTTACATTGCTTAGGTGCATTTGTCGTTGGATTGAGATTACTTTTGAAGTCCACAGTTGAAGCCAATGCAGTGGATTGAAATATGCCTTTTAAGTCCTTGAATAAACTGACTCTGAAATAGCATTTCAAATGCATTTTCTCCAGATGGCACTGGGGAGAAAGAACAAGACCCAAACCAAGTAATTCTTTCACTTGTCATGTAATAGTCTGAAAGTCAGCAAAGGGGCTCCCAAGAAGACACTGGCATCCATTATATTGATTACCATTTTCCTATCAGAAGGTCAGCATGAAAAAATCCTATAAAATAAAATGTAACCCTAACTTTTTGCACTTTTTTATGTAAGTATACAGGAGGCTCACACATACATGTGAAATTTTGAACCTCCAGATGCCAAAAACAGGGCATGACGGACAGATGACACTGCCAGACCTGAATACTCTGCTATGATGCATTAACGTTCTACTAGGAAATTGCAAGTATATTGAAACACAAATAATTCATGGAGAAAAAGTAAATATGAAGTTTAGGTAAGGATCTGAAGTTCATTCTCACAGTATGGAAGTAGTGATTGGATGGCATTCAAAAGCACTGGAGCAACCTCTTTGACATGCCGCACCTCCTTAAAATGTGGGGGAGGGGGGGGGACAGAG
The DNA here is from genome assembly GCF_019186545.1 of Solanum stenotomum. Classification (NCBI taxonomy): domain Eukaryota; kingdom Viridiplantae; phylum Streptophyta; class Magnoliopsida; order Solanales; family Solanaceae; genus Solanum; species Solanum stenotomum. The sequence continues at coordinate 62,039,068 of NC_064283.1, forward strand.
AAAAAAAGTCAATAAATTACTCTGAAATAAGGCAATTAGCTAGAAATCCTACTTTATCTTTCTTATGTTTTTTCCTCTTTGGGGTGGGGGGGTGAAGAATGAATTTTCACCCATACCTGTAAGGTTTTGGCATCACTCGGAAAGCCAGAAATTATCAACTGCCTTATTATCTTTGAACATAGAAACCATCTCTCACATGTTAAGTAAAGATCATCATGATGTAATTCAACAGCACCCCCACCAAAGGTTTGAGCAAGAGCTGAGAAACCATGGAGTATTGTCTGCACATCAGTCTGCCAAAGATGCCAACTATAATCGAAGAACTGCGTGCATATCTGTTAAAAAGATCATGAAATACCAAGTGAGGCGCCTCAGCAAGTCCAATCCATCATATCAAAGTTTATTACCAGAGCAGACTCAAAGAGACAATTATGTGATGACTGAAAATTATTTGGGAAACCGTGGACATGATTTGATACTCAAAACTGCTGTCATCTAATAACCAATATGTAAAATAAGAGATTTCAGATAAGCAGTCTGCAAAATAAAACAGCAAGTGACTGGACATATGAAGCAGGGATATCAGCCATTAAGAGTTACACTCCCATGCAATTGCTTGTGCCTGTGCCAAAGAATAAGAATTGATAAAACGCAAAAGTATGCTTTACACAGACAAAGGGTAGGCATTCTAACACCTAGGTAAAATTATATGATGACCTCATGATAACAAAAGCAACAACACTAGCTGATGATTAGATGCAATGTACAAACATGTACAAGTATATAAGCATGTGCATACTTGTCTTCAAACTAAATTTAGATTATATTATATTTATACACAATGTAGAAAGGTTCTACAAAATAGATATCAGCAAGCATTCCATGTAATATTTGGATTCTTACAGACAACTCAGTTATTGAACCCTAATTTTGACAAAACAAGACTCCAACAACAACAAATACGCCTCAGTCCAACCAAGTTGGGGTCAACAATATGAATCCTCACTTCTTCATTTAAGCACATATCATCATCAAACTAAATAAAACAAAAGTGAAAAATTAAGTTAAAAAATATGCATATAAATTATTATTATAATAATAATAATAGAAGTTCTCTACCAAGTCTAAAACCTTTCAACTAGTAGCGCTAGGGGTGTCAAAAATGAGCTCAAATATAGGCAACCCGCCCAACCCGTTTTAAGACTCTTTATTTGCATTGATATAGTGTATGTTCCTATATTGAAGGTATGGATTACTATCTATTCTATATCTTTTAGGATTTATCTGTCAATTTTTAACTTTTTTTTTTAATTTTCTTGAGTTGAAATTCAAATTGTGGTTATAAAAGTTAAATAACAATATGTTAAAATTATAGAGATTAAGCGGGTCAAATAGGGCGGGTCATGACCCAGCCAACTTTTAGCCCATTTGAGCCCAAAGTAAACTTGGGCGGGTTATGACCCAATCCAATTTCTATTTCAACCCATTTTAATATCTCTAATTTCAACCCAACCCGCCCATTTGACACCCCTAAGTAGCGCTATCACCTGTATGGATCTTTTTCTTCCACTGTGTCCTATCTTTAGCTAAGTCTAGGACACGTATCTCTTAGTGTTCTCTTCATAAGTGAGGACTAAATATCTTTATTATTCTATTACTTTATGTTACATTGAGGAGATATTAATGCACTACCAAACCTTCAAACTTTTCATAAGATCACTTGGTGCTCAAAGATATTAAAAGTATGCAGGAAGAAGACAACCAACAGCACCTCAGCAAAGGTCCTTTGGTCTGATGTAAGCCTCTTTGTAGACAACTCCTTCAAGGTTCTGTAAAGAATCATGAATATTCTATGTGAAGTAAGAATATCTGCCGATTGAAGCTGTTGTGCTAAAAAGGAAAAAAGCTCTGGCCTGTAGGAGAATTCAAAATCAATGATTAGTGTATAGATGAAGTCGGAAAATACCAGAAAGGTATTTAGACAATAAATTTCTTTATAAATATCGGAACACAACCAACTAAACATAGAGAAGCAAACCCATTAAGGACTCGGGGAGATCTTAGGGATTAGGGCAGTCAAGAGCACTCTAGTATAACCACCTAGAGCAACTGGATAATCTTCTTGACCACCAAAACTGAATCAGGATAGCACTTGAGGATAAAGCATAACATACAGCTCAAGGTGGAGCACTATAGTTTTAAAATGCATAGATTGCTATTTAATATACTTTCACGGGAGATTTTAAACCACCTGATTTGATTCAAATGCAATTGACTACGTTGTTTCTGCTTGACTTGGCTAGTTAATATTTGATAGCTGATAATAAGCTATAACAAAAAACACTATAATTGTAAATAAAATCAAACAATCGAACATTAAGATTTGGTGGTGATACTACTTAACCCCAAAAAAAAGATAAGGTTGTGAAACTGGCAGTAAAAAGAAAAAAGAGAAATAAGGACCTCTACAGAACCAAACTTGTCAAGAGTAAAAATGAATAGATCCTTTACATTAGTGTCTATAAGGATCATATAAATGGGTATTAACTTCAGAGCCCAATCTAGGTCCATAATTCCTTCATTTGCTCTTTTTCTTGTTGAAGAGCAATTACGAATTCATTAGCATTTTATCGAGGACTAAGAAGTATTAGAACCCTAAGTAAAGCTCTTCCTAAACAGACTATCTATTTACGTTGGATAACTTTTGAAGAAGGAAAAAAACGAGTGTTTTCGTAACCATATAGAGTAATACTGTTAAGGATAATTCTTCACCTTGACACGCTCTTCAATTCTGATCCAGACAAATGCATCAAAACAAGAATTTTGGTATAGGATGGATTAAATTATAAGTTTCTTTTGTTGAACAGAATAGACCGTTGACCTTTGTTTCACATGTTGCTTCACATAAATGTAAAAGCTGGTAGAAACTTGGTTCTATCAAGAATCAATTCAAAAACAAAACATCAGTGGTTTAGTTTTTCCTTTTAAATCAACAACATTCAACCTGGTAATCAAGAAAATCGTTGAGAGACTGAAACCATTAACTTCTCTGGGGACTATTGGATGAGACTCCAGCCACTCTTCAACTCTATCAACTAGAGCTATATTCATATTTGGATTTGCATTTACACCTCAAATTATCCCAATGAAATCGGAAGCATGATATTTCTCGCTGATATACATGGTGCAGAATCACCATCCTGTGAAACTTGAGACAGCTTTGACAGTATAAGCAAGTAAATTTCAATTCTGGTCGACAGCTCAGGGTATGGGCCAAGTGAGACGTCAACCCGGTAAATCACCTAACTTTGTAGAGCTGAAAGTTGCCAAATCGGTTGAAAGAATTAAAGGGATGCAGGAAAATGAGCTTTGTCAGATGAATTATATGTGAAATGACCAGTTAAAAAGCTGATCTCATATTAAGAGTGGGCAAGCAAAAAAATCCTTTCACCAGAATAATTTAAATCTTCAGAATGAGCAAGGAGACTTCAAGGCCGCATCAATCCCAGACAAAAGGGCCTTGTAACTGTTGGTTAGGGATTAACTCTTAGACATCTAAAATGTTCACCCCAACATCTAGTGATTTCATATTTCTTTTTATAATCTCGTTTTGTCCTAAAAAGAATCTAAGAAGTCAAGATAATAATCATAAAAGACAAAAGAATAAAATAGTTCTTCTTCAATAATCTATTGTACTTTGAATAGTTATGGAGAACACCATACCATTCTTTAGGGTAATCGATCCGAGCAATCTTTGAGATGATCACAGACAATGTAAGGGCAATCTGCACCAGCCAATCACGCACCCAGTTGAGAAATCAGGAAAGCACTTACAAATATGTCCACCAATGACAATATTATTCAGATCTCTAAGTAGTGAGAGCAGTTCAAGCAACAAATGTCGATAACGGGGATGACAATTTTCAGAGAAAAAAAAAGAGCTCTAGCTATCTGTATGCTCATTACAAAACCAAACATAAATCTGCATCACCTGGTAATTCTCTTCCCTCAAGTGTGACAACAGCTTTTGTCTTAAATGTAATTTCTCCTCATTGCTAATTCCCCTGTCAAGATGTTCCAGAGATAAGCAAATAGTCATTTACAGCAGTAATACAAATATATAAACATGCAGGAAGGAGAAATCACAACACATGGAACATAAAAAGGCAAATCAGAGCTAGAGTCGTGGGAAGAACAAGCAATCTGAAAACTCAATCCACATTCATATGTTGCATCAAGCCACCAAAATTGAATAATACTGCAGGCGATTGCTGAAAAATTCCATCATCATCTTGACAGTGACATCCTCTTTTCCCACACATTGACCTCCTTTGCATTTGTAACTATACTTCCATAAATTTATTTTATCATAGAATTTCATTTGTCTGCATTATGAAAGATAAGTTGTGGGACTCTTCACTTCTGATGATGCATCTTTGTCGGATTCTATTCACTACTTTTGGAGAATCCAACACACAACTGTTGACATTTTTGAAGAGCTCGAGCCACATAGATGGAAAGACACATAATTTGATATCCCAAATAACACTGTCTATTTTTTCATTTTTTGACAAGTTTCAAACTAATATTACCTTGTAAGTCGTACATGGGTCATTTCTTTTGATAAATATCTTGGAAATAAATTATATAAGTTAAAGTGCATTCAGAATGATTCCTTCACTGAACGATATAACCTGACCATTTTCTTTGATTGATGACTTTACTTTAGACAATGAAGAAGGAACATATGCTAATAACTTATACTCATCAATCTCAAATTTACAGTCTGTTATTCTCCTTTCAGATGTCCCAAAATTGTGGTCCATTTCCTTGAACAAATAACCATTCAGTCAAAGATAATTTAGGGCATCATTTAGAATAACAGTAGGAAAACAACAGGGAATTTCTGCAGTAAATAGGACAAAGATTTACAAAGGACATGACCATTTTGGGTTAATAGTGTAATAAATTCCTAGAGTTCATTCAATCTGCATCCTTTAGCTTTCCAGAATTTGAGAACTAGTCATGTCCAGAAAACAATTTCAAAGGATTTTTCTGTAAAATATGGGGAGTACTCTAACTTAACTTATACACATAGAATATACATACATAAGAAGATTTTCAAGGATGGGAACATTTTGGAATAAAAGGAGTACAACAATTCTTAGGATTCCTACAATTTGTTCCATCTCCATCCTTTAATTTCCAGAATTTGAAAACAAATCATATCCATTAGCAATTTCGAAGGAATCCTATAATGGGGAGTACACTAACTTATCTTGCACATACATACATACATACAGATACACATATAACAAACATGCATACATATATATGTGTGTTTGGGGAATAAATTACTCTTTTTCTGTTCTCCACTAAACTATGGATTTCCAGAAACAACTGGGATGACACTATCTTGGTCATAGTTTTACAGAACAATGCAACAATTGAAGATTAGGAGGAGGAAAAAAGAACTTGTATTCAATAAACCCACAAAATGCACAACTGAGTAAAACTAAATCAACGTGAATAACTCACGTGGAATCACGCCTGTTCCTCCAATACCGATTTATGCTATTTTTGAAGTAGACCGATGCCATTAACCGAACATCCACTTGAGACGCCAAGTCCTTAGCAGTAATCACTTCCTACAATGTTAAAAACATCACCATTCCACAACTTATCATCCAATGTACTTCAAAAACCCTAAAATAAAAAAAATCAAATGTAAAAAAGAGGGAAAGAATTACCACAAGACAAGAACAAAAACCCGGCCGGTTTTCTGATTGAGCTAGGGCTGCTTCAGCTGGTTTACGCACGCTTTGTTCGCCGCTAAGTGAATTTGTCAGCAACGAATACATTGCCGGCAGGTCGGAGGCTGATAAAGCCATGGCTGAACCAATCGGATGAGTTCAAGCACTGAGTTGATACCGAGTCGATTCGTTGAGTCAAACAGCAGCGGAGTAGAGGAGGGAGAAAATGGAAGATTTTGCGGAGGATTTTGGATGGAAATGGCGATTGCTTAACGATCTGATAGGAATGGAAATGCAGGAGAAGTTGTCTGTATATAAAAAAAAATGGAGAAGAAAATGGAAAGAGGTTTGGAGTTTTGTTAACTCTTCACTATTTGGCATGGTCAGAGGCTCACAGCTGAACTTCTATATCTGTTTCTTTTCTGTTTTTTGATCTTTTTGCTGGAAGTGCTCCATAGTGGTGGTGGAGTTTAAATATGAATAAAAGAATTACAATTGTAAAATTAATTTTAGGTTAATGTTATAAAATGAGAGGATAAAATATAAAAATAGTAAATAAGAATGAAGCGTCAAGTCAAGATAAAGCAAATGCTATGATTTTTCTTTATCATCTGGATGAAAGACAGAAGGTTGAATAATTTACCATGAAAGATCCACTTGAATTATGGAAAGGTTTAAGAGGAAGGTATAAGTGATATGATCATTTCAAAGCAACGGAAATGTCAAAGACCTCAAGTGGATCATACATTGCAATATCAGTGTTGTTAAGGATCATACCTCCGCTCTTCTTTTCTTTGCCCGTGAAAGGTAAAGATGTTGTTTATTGCGACACTTTACATTAATATTTGGGTGTTGTTTTGATGCAAAATGAACAATTCATTGTGTATGCATTTAATATAGTTGAAAGTGCATGAAAAGAATTATTCTACACATAACCTTGAGCTTACAGTTATAATATTTTATCTAAAAATTTAAAGGCACTATTTTTATAGTGTTTGCAGTAAAGTATTCACTAATCACTGCAACCTACAATATGTGTTTACTTAGAGGGATCTTAATTTGAGATAACAGAGGTGGGTGGAGTTATTGAAAGAATATAATGTGACTATCTTATATCATTCAAAATAAGATCAATTTGATTACTGATGTAAGTTTAAAAGCATGGATACCCTAGCTTGTTTAGAAGTTGCAAAGTATCTATTAGCTAGAGAGGTTTATACTCTAGCTAACAGTCTTACGAAGCTTGAGTTGCCAGGATCCTATGGGCTATTGGCTCGTGTGCAAGTTAGATTTTTATTTATGAATTAGATTAAGGATAGATAATTTGAGGATATTTAAGTTAAGCAAGATTTATGAAAAGGTTTTGCAAGAAAAGGCCAAGGAGGCAATGATTGATGGTGAAAGTGTCCTAAGGGGCATGTGTGTTCCACGTGTTAATGAACTAATCAAAATCATTATAATTGAGACTCACAATTCTAGATATTTTATACATTTTAGATGTATCGTGATTTGAGACAACATTATTGATAGGGTAAACAAAGCGAAATATTATTAAGTTTATTGCAATATTTGAATTGCCAGCAAATAAAGTAGGAGCACCAGAGACTTAAAGAAACGCTTCAAAAGATGCCCATTCTTGAACGGAAGTAGGAGAGGATATTGTTGGATTCTATGCAATTTTGATTATTGACATAGTAATATGAACATGTAAGTGAAACTAGTTCAATAATACAATGTCACAGGGAGCTGAATTCGTAGCAAGATTATAAAATAAATAAAGACAAGTATGCAGAAATCAAGAAACAGATAATGCTAATTTTTGATAAATTCAAAAAAAAATGTGTTGAATTGAAGAATTGAAGTTTAACTACAACACAAAAGAATCAAGGAATTTGATTTGAAGAAAGAGTCTAAAGCGACAAGAGGTTTGAATTGAAGGAGTCTCACTTGAAGTAGTACTCAAAGTACTTAGAGAGTTTGAGTTAAGATGGAGTTTGAAGTGAAGAACAACTCTTGCTTAAATAAAGTGAAGTTGTTCATAATACGTGTGCACTTACAAAGCAAAACCAATTGAAAAATTGACTTCATAAGTGCTACTAGCAAACTGAAGGAACACATTGAGAGACCAGGTCCTATTACAGAGCTTATGTATTAAGAGTTTTTCATTGAGTTGTAATGTTGATGTTATCTCAGTTCAGTGAGTTATAGACAGAATTATGAGTGTTCTCTTTAAGTTGTATAACTCGAAGACTTGAGAATACGTACCTTGGAAGGTTTGTGTTAAAATTTAGGAATTAGAGTTACTTCCGAGGATTGTAAGAGTTTTAATCTAAATTCATAACTTGAAATTTAGGAATTAGAGAGTTAGCTCTTAGGATTATAAGAGTTGTAATCTGAATTCATAACCTAAAGTATGTTTGACAATCTAGTTGATTGTGACATTTATGAATTATAATTATAATTCCTTAAGTTACATAGGTTTGTAATATTTTGTTGAAGGACTCATTGCGATTTAGTGCAGTTGGGAGTAAATAATGTATAGGTACAAGTCAAGATTTTTACACCTTTGTGACCCCGGGATTTTCACGTAAAAATGGTGTGTTGTTTACTTATTGCTCTTACTTCTTTGTTGAAACATGTTAGGCAATTTATTTCTCTTAGGTGAATAGTTAAGATAATTAACTAAAATCTAGGTCGTGTAAAATAACATATACCTATGAATTTCACCGTTCGTCTTGCTAAGACCTTAAGAAAGTGGACGAGAATACCTATGTATTATTTTTTGTCCCCTTCATTGTCAGTGCATCAAACTCTTGTTCAGGATACCCACCCTTTGTGTTCCTTGAGTCTTGTTTCATAGGTTCCACTTTTGTTCTTGTCTACATTTTTCATACAATTTACGTCTTCCGACTCCTTTTATGTGCTTCTATTTTTCTAATGTGTTTTGCTCACTTTGTTTCCCTTTTTGTGTTTGTTCTCCCTCATTTTATTCATCTGTTATATTTTTCACAAGTTGATTTTTTTTGAAGTTTTTTGTTTTGGTATTCCTCTTCATTCTTTGGATATAATTTTGGATTGATCGCAGAGCATTGTTGTTTATCATGATTTTGTAATTTGTGATTTTTGCAACACTTTGACATNCTTCTCATGCCTACCTTACTTGGTTCTTGTCGTACCTAATTACTAATAAAATTTGTTTAGTACCTCTGATGATATCCAGGCGGTAGCATTTATTTTACTTATTTATTTATTATTTTCTCATATTAAATCATTGAATTGTTACTTACATTTTATTTGTTTGTGTATTGCATGTGAAATTCGTCCAAGTTCACTATGAGCTTATCCTTTCCTTTGCATTTCGGAGAGCCATAAAGGCTCAAATTCCCCTCTTCCGAGTCTGCTAGTTATAAAAATCGACGAACAGGTCTCGAGGTTGAAAGAAGCAACAGATCAATAATTTGGAAAGTTTGGGTCAAAGGCCCACATTTCATTTTTTGTATTTTGTTATTTTGGGCTTAAGCCCTTGTTATTAAATTTTGCTATTACTTTGCTAGTTTTATGGCAGGTGGAAAATTGGGCCTAAGGCCCACAAGAAAGAATGATTACTTTGCGTTAGTCTAGGACAGGTGTAACTCAAATGGGCCGAAGGGCCAAAACAAAAATGGGCCCAAATACTGGTCCAGGCGGACAGAAACCAGATTTGGGTCCAACTCTCTTTCCCTCTTTACTTTACTGTGTTTGTTTTGCTTACTAATATTTGTCGTTAATCTTAGGGTCGAAGAGTTCAAATCCCCGAAAGACGCTCATTTCGTTTTAACAATTTAACTAAATCGATCATCTTTCAAAAATTTTAAAAGCATAAATTTTGAGAAGCATCTCACTTAGATCGTAGGTCAATATTTCCCTTTTTTCCCTTTTATAACTGTCTCAACTATAAAATAGTTCAACTGTTTTACTCAAATTAAGTTAAAATTATTTTAGCCAAATAATTAATTGTTGGATAACCGCGTGTTAGCGGGCATTTCGGGTGCTTTCAAACCCTTCCCGAAATGCTAATATGAACCTCGAATCCTCTTTAAATATTTTCATTAGATTTACTGTTTTAATCTTTTGAAAAAATAAGTTTTCTTGATTTTTCTTAAAAATTAAGTGGCGACTCTTAAACCAGTCCAAAAATATTTTCCTAATAAAACAGTATTCCTCTTCATTCTTTGGATATAATTTTGGATTGATCGCATAGCATTGTTGTTTATCATGATTTTGTAATTTGTGATTTTTGCAACACTTTGACATGTAATCATAATTGATTTTAATACATTTTCAACAATCTATTCAAAATTTCTCTTCATTCATACGTTAATTCTTTTAGAAAAATCACTCTATTAAACTTCAACCTTAACACTAGCACATATAGATCTCATTTTATTGTGTGTCTTTATGTTTATTTGCAAAGTCTTTTCGTTCCTAGATACCAAAAAAAAGTGATGGAAGTGAGGAAAAAGAGATTCATGTAATCACAATAGCGATCTCCTCCACTAAATTAAATAATAGAACTCATTTTAGAGTGCGCGTTGAATAAACCCAATTAAAATATATAATATAGAAAACAGGCTTTGAAAAAAGATTGACGTAGTCTTTCAATATTGTAACATGAATCAAAACATACACATTGCTTAGTAATCATTTGTTGCATACTTGGATCACATTTTTTAGGAGTCTGTCTACATAACAATTATAGATCTGGCTAGCCATTTATGTAATTTTAGATCTAACAATTTGAGTTTGAGTATGAACTTGTAATTATTTTGAATTTTATGGTCCATTTATGTAATTTTCCCTTTAAAATTATTATACTTAAATTTTGTTTTCTTAACATGAGCTCAAACGTATAAAGTACAGTGTTGGACCATGTTTAACACAAATATATCTGTCTAATTTTATTTATAAGTGTATCTCAAAAAATTGTTTATACTCCTTTTTTAAATTTAAATTTAATTAGAGGCACGAATAACACCTTTCAACAAAGATGCTTATCATTTTCTTTAAAAAAAATTATCATCTCTACGTAAAAAGAAATTGATTGAAAATTTTAATAATTATATTTTAATATTTTTATTTCACTAAATACTTGATATCTAATAAAATGAATTTTTTTTATCCAAGCTTAAATAATATCGTATTCTATATAGAATAAGATGCTATAAGCACACAACTTCATGCATAACGTGTGTATTTGAGCTATGAGCTTGTAACCAAGAGTGTGAGTCCCACTTTAGCACTCTCATCATTTTGATTTATTCATCTTACTTTTTAATATGTTATAGGTTAGAAAATTAAGTTAAAAGTTCTATAAATTATAATGATTAATAATTTAAAAATACTCGATTATATATTTAAAAATTATGTAAAAAAGTACTATAAAACACAATAATTAAAATTTAAAATTCATATAAAAATTTAGTTGGCTCTCCAAATTTCATATGTGCCACATAAATTGAAATAAAGGGAGTAATATATATTATTTGAAATGACATAAAAAATATTATGAATAAAAAATAATTAACAACTTCAAATATCTTTAAAAACATATAATTTTTTAGGGCAAAATTCACGTATAGCCACTCAAAATTAGCTTAATTACGCTTTATAGTTATAGTTTGCTGATTATGATTCGTAGCTACATGTTATATGGAGGAGAGTGGCGAGCGAGATTGGGAGAGGGAAGAGAGAGGCGAGTGAGAGAGGGCAGAGAGTGGGAGATAGGTGAATTGTATAAGTATATGGGTTAGATAATTGTATATATGTAACTACTATGTATATGTATCAATTATTGTATTTGTATATCTACATACAAATTGGAGGAGAGTGGCGAGCAGATTGGGAGAGAGAGGAGAGAGGCGAGCGAGAGAGGGCAGAGAGTACTGGGAGAGAGGTGAATTGTATATGTATATCGGTTATATAATTGTATATATGTAAATACTATGTATATGTATCAATTATTGTATTTGTATATTTGCATATAATTTGAATTTGTATCAATTGAATTGAGTTAAAAAATTTGAATTTGTATTTCGTATACAATTGAATTAAGCTAAAACATTTGAATTTGTATATCCAATCTCTCTCGCTTTATACAAACACAAAATATACATGTATTTGTATAATTTGTGTTNGAGAGGGAGGAGAGAGGCGAGCGAGAGAGGGCAGAGAGTACTGGGAGAGAGGTGAATTGTATATGTATATCGGTTACATAATTGTATATATGTAAATACTATGTATATGTATCAATTATTGTATTTGTATATTTGCATATAATTTGAATTTGTATCAATTGAATCGAGTTAAAAAATTTGAATTTGTATTTCGTATACAATTGAATTGAGTTAAAACATTTGAATTTGTATATCCAATCTCTCTCTCGCTTTATACAAACACAAAATATACATGTATTTGTATAATTTGTGTTTGCATAAAGCGCGAGAGAGAGGCAAAAGAGAACTGAGTAGGGAAATATTGTATTTGTATAATTATAAGTGTATAGGGCGGAGAGATATGTATTCGTATTTGTATATCACGTCTCTCTCGCTTCATACAAATACAAATTATACATTTGTGTTTGTATAAAGTGAGAGAGAGATTGACAAAAGAGTAGTGAGAGAGAGAATAGGCAGGGAGAGGAGAGAGGCGAGGGATAGATGACTGAAAAGGGAGGAGAGTGGCGAGCGAAATTCCAGAGAGAGGGGAGAGAGGCGAGAGAGAGGAAGAAGAAGAGAGGAGAGAGGAGAGAGGAGAGAGGAGAGAAAGAATGTAATTATAGCTAGAAATAAGTTCCAAATTATAATTAATACAAATTGTAGCTATATTAGATAATTAACTAGTATATATTTACTTAATGAAATAATTTCCCCTTTTTTTAATTAACTCTCCAAATTGTTTCTGTCACATGGAAAATTTGGGAAGCAAACTAAAATCAAAATAAATAAATATTTATTACAACATAATGGAGAAATCTAAAATCTGATTGGCCAAAAATCGTGTAGCGCTGTCACAAATGCCACGTCATAAAAAACAGCCGAATGATCTGGAACATTCCCCAACCCCCGCAAAATCTATTAAGACCAACTTCTTCTTCTTTTTCTTCATCATGTATGTCTCTCAAATTCACTACTACGATTTCTGAAGAACAATCGACCCGACAAATTGTATTTGGATCCGAATAATCGACCCGAATATGAAAACCCGACAAATTTCGATAGCCATTGTTCTATGTGCATCACTCTTTGTTCTCAACGTACAATCTAAAACCGTTGATCCTTATAAGGTATGTATGATTTTCTATTTATTGTTTTTTCCCGTTTGAATTTATGTATGATATATGAATTTTTCATATTGGCACGAATTAGGCCCGAATATAGTGGAATTTGAAATGGATATAGAGGATTTTAACTACATTGATTGAGCATCTTGAGGGCTAATTGATTTAAATTTTCACACTGTTAGATTTTGAACTGATTTTGGTGATTGAGTTTTCATGGGTAGCCCGGTGCATTAAAGCTTCGGGCTTTGTACATGGGTCTATTATACACAGCCTTGTCCTGTATTTATGGAAGAGGCTGTTTCCACGACTTTTGAACCCATGACAGCAACTTTACTAGCTATGCCAAGGGTACCCCTTTGGTGATTGAGTTTTCGTGATGTTTTTGATTTTTTTGTTTTTATTTGTCCGTTGGTTTTGTTTGGGGTTTATTGGAATTGCTCAATTTAACCAGTTTTTGTATATTAGGATAATGTTGTAATTGAGAAATTGTGTTTTGAAACTAGGAGTAAATGAAGGATTGTCCCTTGGAAAGAAGGGAAGCAGACGATATCCTCAAAAAAAAAGAAAAAGGGAAGCAAATGTATTATTGATTTGACTGTGGAATAATATCTGTTTTATGTAATTTTCATATTTAAATGATATGTAAAAGTTTAATGAGAATGTAAAAGGAGAAACTCCCAGTATGCTGATATGCGTATGATGGATTCTGAAAAAATAAAATAGTCATGATGCATTGGTTTCATTGTTAGCCCAGATTTTTCATCTGTTACGGCTGATATATACACACATCTTTGTGGCACAAAGACAAACACTGTAAAGAGGAACCACAAAAATACCGTTTGAAGTTAGGTGTGGCAAGTACTGAAATCTCAAATTGATCACTTTGTTTATATTCTTCAAAATGGAGACTAAATGAAAAAGTTCTGATCCTCTCGTGTTTGTTAGTTTTAAGAAAATAAACCTGAAATATTCGGCATTGTTAAGCCTAAAGATTTAACTATGTGACGGTTCATAATGCTAGAATAGCTATATATACTGAGTGTCCATGCAGAGTGATTACCTCATCTTCCATGGTTAACAATGATTTTGAATTATTCCAGGTGCTTGGAGTTGATAAAAGCGCAAGTCAGCGTGAAATCCAGAAAGCTTTTCACAAGTATGTTCGCTCATCTTTTTTCCATTATCATTTTTTCTTTAAATCTCAATGCTTGTGCTTTTGTTGATTCATGCTTACCATCCAGTAGTCAAGTTTCTCTTAGCCAAAATTTGGCATAACTATATCAACTGTTATCCTACCTACATGTTTTACTGGAGGTTCTGCCATGATTGATGTCTCTTTGTTGGTAGGAATTACCTTAACTTGAGGATTTGTAGTGGTGATGAGTATTTTCCAAGTACTTCTATTTGTGCTTCAAACTCTCACGTGTCTTAGAGTACTTGTAGTTTGGCCTTCAATTCTATTCATGTTTTACATGCTTCTGGGATGAAACCCCTACAAGTGACACACCAAGAGAGTGCAGAGTATATGTAAATTTCTGGGCTCTTAGTGATGATAGTAAAGCAGGACTCTTCATAACTTTAAAATTACAGTTTTCCTAAGGATACAGAATCTTAGGCCTGCAATAACTGGATGTTTTCATCAATAAGCTAAGAACTATGATTGAAATATCAGAGACAAAAAGTATGGACAAATGCTAGGCTTTTAAGTGCAAGCACAATTAGAATGAATGGAAAAACAAAAAATGTGGATACTTTATATAAGTAAACAATATAAAGACATATATAAATTTGATAAAGATATTATTACTATAGCTAAACAAAGTATGTAGAGTGAAAAATCATGTTATTTCTAATTTATCAACCATTTCAATTTTTTGTTTAGATGTAAAGAAGTAGTTTTAAGTTCTCATTAACTAGTTTTAATGGTAAATTTTCAATTTATTATTCATTATCAGTTTATCACTCAATAATTCATCCAAAACTTTCTGCTAATGATTAATAAATCACTTTGCCAACTACATTTATTTGTTAATGCTTCCCTCTTAAAAGCTGAGACTATACAAATAAGGCACATCCATAGTTCCTTGGTGCCGGAGGAGAAATGCCAAACTGAACTTTACGTAGCTTCGGGGCTTAAGCCTACCTCAAACAAGCCCTTAACAACGTTGGTTGAACTTGAACATAGCTTGTTTTGCCCGAGAACAAATGACCTTAGTATTGATCAATCTGATCCAATTGGTCTTAACTACTTATTCTTGTCATTGTCTTGGAATGGGACAGGATAAGTAGTTGGAAGTAAGACTATAAATTTGAAGGTAAAGGAACATATTGACAATTTTTTCCATAGCCTCTTTACTATCAGCATGCAGTAGGTTACTGGTATTTTCCTTAAATTCGGATCCTGCAATATGAGAGTTGCAAATATGCTCATGGTCGATTAGATTCTATGGGTTTCAAGGTGAAACTTTGTCTGAAGCTGTTTTTTTTTTAAAAATTGATTGTATTTAATTGCTGATTTTTTTCAATTGTTGAACTTCTCTGCATTAGTTTTCCGGCAATTAATGTTCTGTCCTTTTAATCTTCTCCTTTATCCCTCTTCCTTTTCAGGCTCTCACTCCAATATCATCCAGACAAGAACAAAAGTAAGGGTGCACAGGAGAAATTTGCTGAGATTAATAACGGTATAACAGCTTCTGATTTCTATCTTCCTTTTCAGCACTCTGCCAATTATCAAAAAGAGGAAAGAAAGAAATTGTAGTTGAGGAAATTAAAAGAACCGCTTTTGCTATTTTCTTTAAAATTCTTGCTAAAGTTATCACTAGAATCTGAGATCCAAAGATGGTGTTGTTTTTCTTATCTTTCTTCAAGGTGCTAGGTAGGTTTGATTTTATCTAAGATCCAAAGATGGGTGGTGATTAAAGGTTAAAACCCATACAATCTGAGTTATCTTGATGTGTGCAACTAGTTACAGCATGCATTTTCTTTCTCTGGGTGTTTGCTTGCTTGATGATCAATATTATTAACTATCTGTATCATTTGTCTATCAAATTTCAGCTTATGAAATTCTGTCCAATGAAGATAAGAGGAAAAACTATGACCTATATGGAGATGAGAAGGGAGCTCCTGGATTTGATGCTGGAGGCGCTGGAGATCATGGTGGATATACATACTTTACAAGTGGTGGACCAGGACAAAGTGGGTTCAACTTCGGGCCAGGTGGTATGGGTGGTGGACAAGGAGGTGCAAAATCATTTTCATTTTCCTTTGGCGGTCCTGGCAGTCAAAGCTCTTCTGGCTTTGGTTTAGATGATATATTCTCCAACATGTTTGGGGGTGGTATGGGAAGTGGGAGTCAGTTTGGGGGTGGTATGGGAGGTGGGAGTAAATTTGGGGGATTTAGTGGCTTTGGTGGTTCAGGCAGGTCTCAGTCTAGAACCAAGAACTCTGGCAAGAGCATCCCTTCCGTAAACTCGCAGATGTATAAGAAAGAAATATCTGATAAAGGAATGACTTGGCTATTACTCTCTCATACATCTACATCAAGAGATATCCAATATTATGAATCTGTCATCAGAGAAGTTGCAAGCTCACTGGATGGGGCAATGAAGGTATGCATCCTTTTACTTATATCATAATACTTCTAGACTCTAGTCATTACTGTAATTCCACTGATGTGCTCTTACTGTGATAGGTGGGGAGAATAAACTGTGAAACTGATGCATCTTTTTGCAAGGGTCTTGGCATATATCCTCGCAATGTGCCAAGATTGTTTGTGTATTCATTAAAATCAAGTGGGGATGGTGCGTTGATGGAGTACAGTGATGATTTAGATGTGAAGAGGGTGAAAAGTTTTTGCCATGATCATCTTCCTAGATTCTCAAAGCGTGTAGATTTGGACCACTTTGATTTTGTTTCCCAGACTGTAGGAGGTTTACCCAAAGTGATGCTTCTCTCAACAAAGAAAGATACTCCAGTTATTTGGCGTGCTCTTAGTGGCTTGTATCGAAATCGTTTTGTCTTCTATGATGCACAGGTTAGAATATATGACTAAACTTGTCCGTATGATTAGTTAAATACTATACCAACTTGAATTTGGAATTGAACATGACTGCATTTGTTCTTTGCAAGTTTTTTACTAAAGCCTGTGTCGTGTTTAATAGGTTCGTGATTCTTCTGATCCTGCTGTCCGAAGGTTGGGTGTTGATGCTCTTCCTGCCATTGTTAGCTGGCTATCCAATGGGGAGAAACAGATTTTGAGAACAGGAATCTCTGTAAAAGATCTAAAGTCGGCAATTCAAGATCTAAGTAGTTTACTGGACAATTTTGAAAAGAAAAGTAAGAAGGCAGCTTCAGCTCAGAGTAAAAGTGAGCAGAGTGAAGCAGAGGCTAAGCAAGTACCAGTACTGACAGGCTCTAATTTCAATGACATTTGTGGGGAGAAAACTCCTGTCTGTGTGATTGGTGTCTTCAGGTCATCTAAAGCAAGGGATAAGCTAGAAAAAGTTCTATTATCGGTAAGTCATCAACTGTATAGACTTTGTTCGGTGCTTTATGATTTGCTCTCTTCTCTGGTATGAAATACAACCAATTTTAACTGATTTGTGACTCATATCTTGCCTACTTTAGGTCTCTCAAAAGTCATTATCAAGACGACAGAATACAGCCTATGGCTCAAGAGATTCAGTTTCCTATGCACTTTTGGATGCAGCGAGGCAGCAGTCTTTCTTGAATGCATTTGACAAATCAGGATATAAATCATCAGACAAGGTCCTTCTTGCATACAAGCCGCGGAAGGGTAAGTTTGCAGTTTTTGAGGGAGAAGTCACTTCTGAAGATGCAGAGAGTTTCATTAGCTCCGTTCTCAGTGGGGACGTACAATTTTCCAACACCAGACAGAACCTATAGCAAAGTAAAAATTAGGAGCCAACTTCAGTGGAAACGAAAAATACTGAGATCTGGAAAACATGTACAACCAGCCCTTCGTCATGAGCTGGAAGAAGTTGATTTAGCAACAAAGTTTATTAACTGTTGCCAGAGAAGGGTTCGTTTTCTTTTGGTTAACGAAATGCACATAACAGCAGCATACGACTGAACTGAACTGAACTTACAGTATAGCATGTACGCTGTGCCAAGGTTTCTATAGTCTGGTTTCTCAAGTCTATTGCAATTTTTCATGTATAATATAATCTTATAATCAGACTAGTTAGACTTGTTACTTTGTCGATGGATAAACTATCAATCAATATTTTGATAGTTGTATTATTTAGGACTTGTGAGTAGTAAAACATGTTAAGACAAGTTTTCTTGATTTAAGATCAAGATTTCTATGAGAGAAAAAAGGACATTTCATGGTTTAGTTTTAGTTTGATTTTAAATTTTATAAATAATCAACAAAAACTGAACCCAACCACCTAAATAATACATATTTAAGAACTATGATTTTGCATACACATTTGTATGTAAAGATGTTTACCCTTGTAGTAATTGAATGTTTTGCTTTTACTATCTAGTTTGATTTGTAATTTTTATTTTGATAATGTCAAGAGTTCATTTCATATATTTTTTAAGTCTGTTAATTAATAATCATTATTGTTTAATCAAAACATTATCGAAACATCTTGATATATTACAACTAAAGCTTAATTTTTTTCACAAAAATAAAATCATTATATACTATGATGGAAGGCAGTAAACGCGAATTTTTAGTTATTATTTACTACATTTTAATTGAGTATAACCTAATATGATGAATGTATACTCATTATGTGGGTTCTGTTGTGTAGACTGAATTTATACTAAGGTGAATATTTAAAACTAAAACAACTACTCCCTCCGTCTCATTTTATATGTTATCCCTTTCTATAAATAGTTAGTCCATAATACTTGTCATTTTATAAAATCAATGTATAAATTGCCATATTGTTCCTTTTTTACCCTTGTGAGTTGTTAGCCTTGAAAATATAAATGTAACCAACTTAGAAAAACTAAGTAAATGATTCAGGTTCATTGGTTAAATTAATTAATTAAAATAAATTAATTCATATTCATTGATTGAAAACTTGAGTTCCAAAAAAATTAAATAAGGGTAGAAGGGTAAAATTNAGACTGAATTTATACTAAGGTGAATATTTAAAACTAAAACAACTACTCCCTCCATCTCATTTTATATGTCATCCCTTTCTATAAATAATTAGTCCATAATACTTGTCATTTTATAAAATCAATGTATAAATTACCATATTGTTCCTTTTTTACCCTTGTGAGTTGTTAGCCTTGAAAATATACATGTGACCAACTTAGAAAAGCTAAGTAAATGATTCAGATTCATTGGTTAAATTAATTAATCAAAATAAATTAATTCATATTCATTGATTGAAAACTTGAGTTCCAAAAAAATTAAATAAGGGTAGAAGGGTAAAATTACATCATTTCTTAATGCAAGTGCAAAGTAAAAAGGTGACATATAAAATGGGACGGAGGGAGTATTTTAGAATGTTGAAATTTGAGTAGAAGATCAAAAAATTATAATGAAAGAGTTCGAAAATCGAGTATACACGTGAAAAATATGAATTAAAATATGGAAGAACTATCTAAATACACAATTTATTTGACTATATTCTCTAAAATTTTCTACCATTAGTGAAAAAATTACAAAAATTCCTACTTTACACAATATATCGGTCGGATACATCACTTTATGTCATGTATCGATCGTACGCGATATATCGGGACGTTACTGTATGCAATGTATCAGTTGGATACATCACTTTACGCGATGTATCGGTCAGATACATCACTTTATGCAATGTATCATTCAGATGCATCACTTAATGCAATGTATCATAACATATGCGATGAATTGGGACGTTGAGTGATGTATGCGAAATCAAAACGCGATGTATCAGGACGTTGAGGGATATATCCGAAATCAAAACGCGATGTATCGAGACGTTATGAGATGTATCCGAATTTCATCAAATTTAAGGAATTTTTAAAAATTTGAAAATAAAATAAAAAAAGAATATAATCAACTCTTAACACTGTGAAATTTACGTAAAATCTACCTAAAATATTCAAGATCACAAATTGGTCCATAGAATTGTGACACTAACTTGCAGCACTTGGAAGTTCTCCAAGAATTGGCAAAAGACAATTCATCTGCCTAAAATTTACTTGGAAATTCACCAAGAATTTGTTGGAGGAGCAATTAATGGGCCTAACCAAGAATGTGAGGTTCAATTAATATTGAGAAAATTTCAGAAATAACTAATATTAGGTTTACTTACTAATAATTGGCTCCATTATAATTTATAGTTATATTATTATTTGTTTCAAATATATTTAATGTATTATTTCAGTTCCATTGCTTTCTAACTCTCTAACAACTATTGTAAAAGTATAGCTAATGAAACAATTAATATGCACATTTTATTACTATCTAATAAAGGGAAATAGCAGGCAGCAGACCGTCAACACGTCTGCTTGTGCTGCCTGCTTATTCCCCTTGGCTGCCTCTTCTTCATTTAGTTAACTGCTATATGCTCTTTATTAAAACTTTTTTAAAAAAGGCTGTTACATGCTGCCTCTTCTTCATCCAATGAAAATGGAAAAAGAAAATTGTCTTCTTCATCCAATGAAAAAATGTGAAATCCATTTTAAAATTTCAATTATAAACTTACTTTCTTAAGATCCTTCATAAGATGGAGTCATGAAAATATTTTATGGGCTTCATTTATATTTTATATTTATTATTTTTTATTAATTATTTTTAATATTATTATAGTTAACTCTTGAAATTCTACCGGTGAAATACCACAAATAATGGGAAAATTACGCGGCTAAGCAAATTTATACTACTTAATTACTCATCATAGCTATAATTTACTATAATTATCACTCGCGACTAACATTATACATTAATTACGTGGGCTGACTTCGAGTTTGTATAATTAGCCACGTTTGTATATGTATAATTCGCCATAATATACAAATAAATATGTATAATATACAATTATCTAACCGATATACATATACAATTCACCTCTCTCCCACTCTCTGCCCTCTCTCGCTCACCTCTCTCCTCCCTCTCCCAATATCGCTCGCCTCTCTCCTACCTCTCCCAATCTCGTTTGCCATATATACAAATGCATATGTATAATATACAATTATTTAACTGATATACATATACAATTCAGCTCTCTCGCTCACTTCTCTCCTCCCTCTCCCAATCTCGCTCGCCTCTCTCTTCCCTCTCCCAATCTTGTTTGCCATATATACAAATGCATATGTATAATATACAGTTATCTAACTGATATACATATACAATTCAGCTCTCTCGCTTCCCTCTCTCCTCCCTCTCCCAATCTCGCTCGCCTCTCTCCTCCCTCTCCCAATCTCGCTTGCCATATATACAAATACATATGTATAATATACAATTATCTAACTGATATACATATACAATTCACCTCTCTCCCACTCTCTGCCCTCTCTCGCTTGCCTCTCTCCTCTCTCTCCTAGTCTCGCTCGCCTCTCTCTTCCCTATAACATGTAGCTACGAATTGTAATTATGAAACTATAACTATGGAGAGTAATTAGACTATTTTTGAGTGGCTAAATGTGAAAGTTCCTCAATAAACATTACGAATTTCAGATAATAATAATTGGACCCGTGCAAAGTACGGGCTTCCCCTTTCTAGTATAACATAAATGTGTATTGCCTTTTTAGTAATCTATTTTCAAAAAAGTTTGTGGGACCATGAATGATTAATTCACTTGTCAAGTAATGAATTACCTAACAAAAATAATGTTCATTCGAAAACATGAAAACAATGAGAGTTTATTCGGTATAAAAAAAAAATTGTTTTCAATTTTTTTTATATTTGATTGGTCAAATTTTTTTAAAAAAATAAAAAAAAGGGAAAAGGCTCAAATATGCCATCGAACTTTCAGCAAAAGCTCATTTATGCCATCCGTTAAAAGTTTGGCTCATCTATGCCATTACCGTTTAAGAAAAGGCTCATTCATGCATTATTTTTTAACGGTGGTTTTGCAAAACCATTTTTTACACGTGGCCAATTATAATTTGGCCACGTCATTTTTTTTCCAGAATTTTTATTTTTTATTATAAAAAAAATAATGACGTGGCCGAATTATAATTGGCCATGTGGCAAAANAACAAAAATAATGTTCATTCGAAAACATGAAAACAATGAGAGTTTATTCGGTATAAAAAAAAATCGTTTTCAATTTTTTTATATTTGATTGGTCAAATATTTTTTTAAAAATAAAAAAAATAAGCTTCTTGATAAAAATAGAAAAAACAAACTTAAATTCCATATTGATTATATCTTCTTCCGTTTTCTCCGTCCAACACACCTCTTCTTCACGGTCCCCCTCCTCTCAATCCTCTATATCCTTCATTCCTACCATCTGATACATAGGGATGATAATGGGGCAATGTAAGGCGGAGATGGGATGGGTTGAGCTCAACCCGAAAAAATTTTCAATTCGCCTCCGCCTTGCATAACATTTTTTTCATTTTCAACCCGCCTCATATAGACCCGCTCCGCATGAATCTGCCCCGCATAATTTTTTAATATATTCTTTTTCTAGTTAAGTTTGATACTTAAAATAAAATTCATAAAAGAAATTCATTCTTTCATTAAGTTGTATTAATTTAATAAGATGGTGACTTAAAATTTTATTTTTAGAGGTCAATTGGGAAACATGTAAGAAATTGAATTGTTTTTTTATTGAATTATTTTCATTTACTATCTTGAATATTTTAACAGATTTAAAGAAACTATATGAATAAATAATGTGTTCACTCTTGTAATATGTAAAAAAAAAATTAATTTAAATCCACATAAAATTACATATACACGCAACTCACACCGTTCCACATTAATTTAAAAAAAAAACATTTTAATCCACCTCGTATTCCACTCACCCCGCATAACCTTAAATCTATCCCATCCCACTTAATCTTAAATCCGCTGCACCCCGCATCGGCCCACCCCAATTGCCATTCCTACTGACATCCTTGCCTCCCATAGTATTTTCCAAAGTGAATGCATTCCATTAGTTTTCGAACCTTTTGGCATGAAAGACTGTGAAATGTGCTTCAATTAATTTGCCTTGATACATTGGTCTAGATCTAGCTGAAATAAGCTATTATAGAGTACTGACCACTAAAATCAAAATAAGAAAATAAAAAATGTAATGATTGACATCGAAATCTACTTTTTAAAAAATATTTTTCATCGTTATAAAATAAGTGACGTTTTAACAAAATATTTTTATTCGAAAATAAGTCATGTCACCTTATTTTGAAATATCATTTTAATTTGTCAAATTAAACACACATACTAAAAATCTTATTTTATTTCATGTTATTTTCTCTTTTGTTTCTTCTTTCAGAAAGATTGTTGCTGTTTTATAGCATGATTTTTGTTAAAATTATTATTATTATTATTATTATTATTATGTCACGTCAGTAATTATTCTGATTTCGTTTCCCTTTGTCTCAACAACCAAGATTCTTGAATATTCCGTACGAAGGAAAATGTCTTTTTAAGAAACCAACTAAGTAATTTAATTTATTTTTTGTATTTAATATATAAATAAAAAATATTATTTTAAAAATATTGCATAAGATCTTGTTAAATATTATAGAAAATGAGGGTAGGTGTAGGAGTGTGGTGTGGGGAAGATGAAGTTATAAAGTGGGAAAAAGATAAGGTATGTTGAAGGTGGGAGGACACAATTAATATAAAATATTATTTGTGAAATTTATTTTTTATATTTTTACTCAGTAAACTTTTATTTAAAAAAAATTATATATCTAAAAAATATTCTAATTAATCAAACATAAGAATTTTAAAAAATTCTTCAGAATTTGAAAATCCAGCTTATTCATATTTGTTGGGTTCGAAAATGATTAGAGCGTCATGTGAAAGCTTACAATTACAAATCATGACATCGATAAATCAAATGACAAAAAATTATACTAAAACTCAAAACTAACATATTTTTACTATGAAAAGAGCAATCTCGTTCTATCATTTTCTCATATTCATATTCAAAACTAAAATACTTTTACTAAGAAAAGAGCAATATCATTCACAATTGCACGTGGATACTAACACTTCACAACTATTCTTAGAGAAAAAAAGTTTGCATGGAAGACAGGTGGAGAAGTGAATACATTGAGCTACAAGTCTAATGTATCGTTTGGCCATAAATATATTTGAAAATTAATATTTTGCCATATAATTTATTAGATCATTACTTGATAAATATATTTGGTAAATATCTCAAGTTTTCAAGTTCTAGAAAAAATTAAAAATTTAGGAAGAATTCTAATATTTGAGAATTTTTAAAATTTTAAAAATTACCTCAAATTTTTATATTTTATAAAAACACCCATTATTTATAGTTCTGGACTAAATTTCAGTACTAGTTTATTGTACAAATTTATATTGTTATATTCATATTTTATACAATTTTTATCCATGCTTGCTCTCTAAGAAATCACTTTCAATTTAGTTTTTCGTATATAAATCAATGATATTTTTCTTTTGTTTTCTTCCTCTTTTTTCAAATTAATATTAATTTTGTTCGTTGTCATGACTTTTTACAAAACGTGTTCATTATAAAATGATAATACAAACTTATGGGTATTTTAAATAATTTTTAGAACTTATAGATATAAATCATATATTTTTTTTAAAAATTAAATATTTCTCCCAAAATCTATGGTCAATCACTCAGTGAAACTTCACCCAAAATTGAATAGCCAAAAATATTTAAAAATTTGTGGTCGAATGCTAGCTAAATTATTGAACTCCACTTTGCATCCGTCAAAGGTGGAGCTACGATGACGTCATAAAATTATACTATATATATATAGAGGTTAAATCTTAATTACCCTTAAAACCAATGGAAACTTGTATTGTGACGGTAAGAATATGCTCAAAACTTACATAGCTCCCAGATTCAAATCCTTTAAAGTGATTTTTTTTTATTGTATTTCTTATTCAAAATTTGAACACCCTTTATGAAATTTTTTATTATGCCACTGAATCAGCCATATTGATTCACGAGTGCTCACAAAAATTATGAAAATAAAATTTAATGAGGGGCAAGATTTGAATTTTATAATTTGTTACAGTATTTTAAATTAATTTATAATATATTATTTAATTAAAAATATTTAATGAATATTACAAATAATTTTAATTATTTTCATGATTTTAAATTGTCAAATATAACAAAATATCTTTTAATCTTAAGAATTTGAACATGACAAATGGACAAATAAAACTAAAAAATTGCTAAAAAGAATCATTTTTTTTAAAAATAAATTAAGAAATAGTCCGAATAAATTGAAATGAAAGAGGTGCAGATTAGTACAAGATATGTGTGATTAAAAGAAACACTGAATTCTTAAAATTCGTACATAATTATTTGGACCCACCCCTGCTCATTTTTGTATCGAAGTTTATTAATTTAAAAATTTAAAGAGACATCAACAAATTAGTATATTTAAAAAACGAATTCAACAAGTCAAATCATTAAGTAGTTATTTGGTCATGCATTTTCATATCATGATATGAAATCGTGAGACGAAATTAGTATTTGGATATGTAATTTTACATTGATTTCATCTCATAATTTTATATCATAAGATTAAACCCCATATTTTTCAAAAATCATGATTTAGAAATTTCAAATCATAATTTGGAACTTTTTTGAAATACAACAATTAACCCACAAATATATGTTTTGTACAAACAATCTCACATTTATAATTTATTATTCTAACCATTTAAATCATATGTAAATAAATTTTATAATTCATATCATTATTTTTTAAAAATTATTTATATCTCATATAATGATTATTCTCGTCAATCTAAAATTTATTATTACTTCAAATCAATTCCTTCTTTACCATTTATATTTCACCTAATTTTATTACTTTTTAACAAATTTACTTATCAATCAAATTGACAACCAATGGCTAAAATTAACAATGTTAGTTCGTCTTCTCAGTAATATGATCGAGAAATGCAAGTTCAACATGAAAAAATTGTTTGTACTATTTGGGAGGATTATTTTAAAGATTAGTACACTACAACTTATGTTCAATTTTATTTTTTATTGAATTAAAATTTGATAAATAAATATTGTATTTTTTAAGAATAACTTTGTGGTAGTGTATTATGTGATTTTATGAACTTTTACTTATTCGATATGATTGTATAGAAAATTGAGATAATTTTAATAGTTTTACAACTTACGAAATTTCTATAATTATGAGAAATATATCATATAAAAAATTCAAATTACATGTTTAAACAAAATTTTAACTCCATTTCATTATTTTATATCATGACTTCATATCGTCTGGCCAACGGCACTAAGCATAATTATCCGTCCGATCAATAAACAACCCTATTCATGAGTGGTATTCTGATTTGGTTGGCCTTTTTGTCTACAAGCAAGAATCTTTGAATATTTTTTCCCATGTGAGGGTGGGGGCTGCTAGTTGACTAGTAGTAGCCTATTAGAAGACGACACGTAGAGGATGCGCATGTAAGACACGTGTAAATCTTTACAGAAGAGAATACCTTGACCTACAAGTCTAAATCATGAGGAGGTCATAAATATTTACTTTTTCTGTTACCCCAACATGGACACAATTCGATATTTAATAAATTTAATATTTTAAAATTAAAATTTAGAAATTATATAAAAAAATTATAAATCATTTTGTCATATAAATATGATTATAGAAATTATCTAAAAAATATTGATTAAAAATTCATATAATTTGACTAAGAACTATAAATATATTAGAACGAATGAAATAATAACATATTTAAGAAAAACAATTTGTATTTCAACGATGAATGGGAGTTGGCTGTCAAATAAGGGACTTGTTGGTGAGTGAATCTAAGGGAGTAAATGGTATTTGACCTTTTAAATAAAAGGAAAAGGAAAAACGTGTAAAGCAATTCACCGATTAAAGCGAAATATAAATCGATGCAAAATGAAAAATGATATGTGATAAAATATTTTTTTTATTTGAATTTATTTGTCTTATTTTATGAGAAATAAAAAAAATATAAAACATTAAAGTAACTCACCAATTAGAGCTAAATATAAATCGATGTAAGGTGAACAATAATATTTGATAAAAAATTAACTTTCCTTATTTGAATTTTTTATGTCTTACTTTACCAGAAAGGACAAAAGGAAAAATGTGTAAAACAACTCGCCAATCAACGCTAAATATAAACGTGCAAAACAACTCACCAATCAAAGCAAAATATAAATCAATCCAAATTGAAAAATGATATTTGATAAAAATTTACTTATTTTTATTTTGTTTGAATTTGTATGTCTTGCTTTAGAAGAAAGGAAAAAAAAAAACGTGTAAAGTAACTTACCAACTTACTCAGTAATCAATCAAATATAAATCGATGGTTGATCATGTTTCGTTGGAAAAAAAAAGGATTCAAAGTGAAAAATGATATTTGAAAATAATTTAGTGTTTTTAATTAGGAATATAAATTAGAGCTATTTTTTGACTTTTTGTGAGTAATTTAAACTGAAAAAATGAAAACACTTATTTTGATTGTTTTTAAAATTTTTGAAATTCAACTGCATATTGTGTTTTGAAGTTTATGACCACATGTGAAAATTTTGAAGTCATGATTTCCTTTTTTAGAGTCAAACGATAAGAACTTTGACTAACCATTTACGATGTATTTTTTATCATATTGATATGTAAAAAATTGCAATTTATACTACTTTTCGTATGGTTTTTGAATATCTAAAGTTTTTGTTTAAAATTATGAATTAATGTAATCTAATTTAACTTGAAAAATTAGTCAAATTGACTTTCGAAAAACACAACATGACAACTAAAAGTGGACGGGCAAGAAATTGTCTGGCTCTCGAATTTCATTTATATCACATAAATGGAGACAATAAATTAACATATATTGGATTTGGGACCGTGCTGGCACGGACACAAATACCTAGTAATATGAGAGAGTTTTATGTCGAAGCAGACGCATCTTCATCGACACGTCTAGCAAGGACATTTTTTTAAAAAAAAAATTTAAAAATATTTTTTTGTTTTACTTTAATATAATTAATATACAATTTTGTTAAAATTATGGGACCTGCTTTAACTATCTTTAGTTATAACTTTATTATTTTAAATATCCTTAAAAAATCAACTATCGATAATGAAAATTATTTTAAATGTGGACACCTCAATAGACCTGTACACGTAAAAAAAAAAAAGAGAAAATTTACCACCACACAAATATATATTATAATTTATTTCAGTATAAAAATTTAAAATATTTTAATCAATACCACTTAAAATTTATTAATATTAATAATATTTATCAGGTATATATTTTATGTTAAACGGGATGATTTCATATCATCTAATTAATATCATTTAAAATTTATGAACAAATATTGAGCTCGTATACCGCGAAATTTCGTAACTAGTATTTCAGATAGGCCCGTCTTTGCGCTGGCCGAAAAACGGCTACGACCCATGTGCATCAGCCAAATTCACGAGAGAAATTATGGAAATAAAATGTACTCACTTTTTTCCTAATATTATTACGTCTTTCCTATAAACTTTTACTATTATTAGACTTTATACATATATATATATATTTGATTTTACGTGCTATATGAATCAACGTTTTAGAATACCATGTTCAATTTGATACGACAATTCGATTTATAGTAGCACGTATTTTTTCAAACTAGTGTTACGTAGTGGAATTATCATTTTAAATCGAATGAATTTCATTCAACCGTCTTAGCCTTTTAAATTTAGGAAAAAATACTTATTTTTGACCATTAAAATGGGATAATTTTAGGGAAAAAACGATCTTGTCCAGGTGCACAAACGAATATGATATGGTGATATTTGACACGAGCATTCGTTTACGAAAGGTGTTGGGATTTAAGTAGTCTTGATGATTGATGAAGAAAGATGAAACACGTAAGTCAGCATGGTCCAAAGGTACGCTGTCACGAGCAGATGAATTCGGGCAAGCTTTTAAAGTGAGTAAAGACAAAAGTGCAAAAATCAAGAAATGAATAATACTAATTTCGTGATAAGACTAAACAAATATATGTTGAATTGAAGAGTTGGAGTTAGAATACAACACAAAAGAATCAAAGAGTTTGATTTAAAAAAGGAGTTTCATATGAAGTAGAATTCTAAGTCAAAAGAGTTTGAATTGATGAGGAGTTTGTACTTGTGCTGAAGAGTTGGAGTTTGACTACAACACAAAAGAATCAATGAATTTGATTTGAAGAATGAGTCTAAAGAAGAGGGTCTATTTTTTGTTTGATTTGTACATGTGTTGAGCTGAATTGTTGGGCTTAAAAGAAGCAAAGTCATTCATAATACTTGTGCACTTACAGAGCAAAAAGGACAATTGAAAAATTGATCTCGCAAGTGTTACAAGCGGAAGGAACACATCAAAGAACCAAATCCTATTACAAAGTTTATGTATTAAAAGTTTTCTTATTAAGTCTTGTTGTAATCTTAGTTCAGTGAGTTATAAATTGAATTAGGAGTGTTGTCTTCAAGTTGAGATAACTCAATCTAGGAGGATTATATTGAAGTTTAGGAATTAGAGTTAGTTCCTAAGATTGCAAGAGTTGTAATTTGAATTTATCACTTGAAGTTTAGGAATTAGAGTTAGTTCTTTAGGTCACTGAGTTTGTAATCTTAAATTGTTAAGGCTTAGTGATTTAGTGAAGTTGGAGTTAAATTATGTAGGAGCACAAGTAGTGATTTTTTACACTTTTTGAGCCGAGTATTTTCCACATAAAAATATTGTGTCTATTTTTACTTATGATTCTTACTGCTTTGTTGGAACACATTATGCCACATGTTTCACACTTAAGCGAAAAGTTAAATTAGTAACTAAACTCTAGGTCTTGTACTAGAATATCAAAAGGCTAGTTAAGAAATATTGAATGGATACAAACCTAGGGATGAAGATTGACTCAGAAAGGATTTCAAAGATCAGAACCTCACTAACATAGTCCGCTTAGCCTCGGCAAGGCAGGATTCGGGTATGAAAACAACCACCGACGATAAAGATATATAAGATAAGCTTGTCAACATGAAAATCACAAAAAAGACTGAGATTCTCGTTAGCTAGTGTGCAATTGAATAGTTAGTGGTTAAGTGGGAAACTGAGAGAGAAAGATAAGCTTGTCAACACCTAAATCACAAAAGAGACTGAGATTCTCGTTAGCTAATGCGCAATTGAATAGTTAGTGGTTAAGTGAAAGACCGAGAGAGGGGCGAGCCCTATAACAATTGCCTAGTTCGTTCTCTATATGAATGGTCAATTAGACATCTATGTTAGAAGTAGATATAAACTATTTGTTAGACCATAACAACGAAGATATATATGCACCATTTCTTTAATGAAAGATATATATCAACTTTAAATTACAAAATTGAGGGACATATTTGCCTTTTTTCCCTCTAACAAATTTGAAGATGAGTATTCAAAATTGATTTGTAGAAATATGGGAGGAGAATAATTAATGTATACTCTTTGTGTTCCATTTTATATTAACATGCTTTTTGTTTAATTTTTATCGAAAGAATTAATGATAATTTTTATATATATTGTTTTACTTTTAATAACACGCTATTATAATCATCAAAATATTATGCATGCCCTTCCCTTGAATCGCTCACCTCAAGTCCCAACACGTTTTCCATAAAACAATAATTTAAATTAAATTCTCACTTCATCATCAACCAAGTGATATAGTACATTGTAAATTTATGTTTAATAACTATAATAAAATTATTTAATTTGATATATTTCGTACATCTTATTTAACTGTTGCCTTAACTCTTTTTTTTTTTGGTTAATTAACTTTGATTAATCACCATCTGAAATATTTACAAAGCAAAGAGTTTCTACTGTCTTTGGCCGTTCCTTACCACTGAATCATCAATCAGTTTTATTAAAGGGTTTAATGTTACTGGTTCGTCCAAATCCCTTGTTAGCTCCTCCCCCTGCCTTCCGGAACCAAGAAAGCTAAACTCAGCTATACTCTACGTATACTAAGATGTTTGGTCATGAATTATTTTCATTTTTTCCTCAACTCCGAAAGACATATTTAATCTTCAAGTTAAATTTTAGAACTTTCAAAAAATTAAAAAATAAATTATTCAAAATAAACTCTAATTTTTAATATTATTTTCTACTTTATTTTTTTTTTTTTTTCAAATTTCACAATTAAAAAGCAACTCAGCAATCAAAGGCAAACTCGATGGCAAATATGATTTGAATATTCAAATTCTACACAATTCCAGTCAGCATTTTGTCAACCAGCTTATTTCACAGTCATGTTACGTATATTCATAAGCCAATTTTGGATTTAAAGACTTTAAGGTGTATTAATATTACTTTTCAGCTACTTAAAATAAAAATATTGAAAAAAGCTTTAGCTAGATTCAAAATGTGATCTCATGAATAATTCCTTCAGTTTGTACGAATAACACAAGAACACTTACGTATTTTTTTTGGGTGTACAGTTAATTATATTCTAATTTCTCTCAATTTTTCAAAATATATACATAATTTTTAAAAAATTATATAAGTATGAATCCGCCTGTCCGTATACTCTCATTTACACTTTTTAACAATACCATGAATCTGCCCCTTGTTTCTTCATAATCCAAACACTATATAAATCTTCTCAACTCCCTCCATTTCTCTTACTCACAAAACAAAACAAAACAATTTCTTCATAATCATCTCTCCACGAGAATTCTGATTTATAAATAATGGACTTCAAAATAGGTGCAATCGACACTTGCAAGCCCATAAATGGCGACATAGCAAATGTACCAACCAATAAATCCGTTACAATCCAAAACTCCACCATTCCATTCAATTCCCCTGACTCAACACTCGGTCGTCACCTCGCCCGCCGTTTAGTCCAAATCGGAGTAACCGACGTTTTCTCCGTTCCCGGTGATTTCAATTTGACACTTCTCGATCATCTCATTGCTGAACCTGAACTTAACCTTATAGGTTGTTGTAATGAGCTAAATGCCGGTTATGCAGCTGATGGATATGCTAGGGCACGGGGAATTGGGGCTTGTGTTGTTACCTTCACCGTCGGTGGATTAAGTATTGTTAATGCAATTGCTGGTGCTTATAGTGAAAATTTACCTTTGATTTGTATTGTTGGTGGACCTAATTCGAATGATTATGGAACTAATAGAATCCTTCATCATACTATTGGGTTACATGATTTTAGTCAAGAGCTTCGTTGTTTTCAAACTGTTACTTGCTATCAGGTAGGTTCATCAATTTTACTACTCCGATGGCCTAAATTATGTGGCACTGTTAAAATTTCGAAATCTAAATTGTATGAAACCTGTTGTTTGATTTTAGAGTATTTTTTTCTGGGTTTTGCAGGCTGTGTTGAATAATTTAGACGATGCTCATGAACTGATTGATACTGCAATTTCCACATCTTTGAAAGAGAGTAAGCCGGTTTATATTAGTGTAGGATGTAATTTGCCCGGGATTCCACACCCTACTTTCAGTCGTGAACCAGTTCCGTTTTCCCTCTCTCCCAGGTAAAGTATTGTTTTCTACGTCTATTAGGAGAAAATATTTACGTCAAGTAGCTCATGTTTTGAGCTTGTTACACTTTTATATACTCCAGACATAATGTTGTAATAATATTGTATATTGGACACACATATTTTGAAATGTTCCCTAAAATATATTCTTTGACCTTTGTTTATATTTTTTTTTTTAAAATTCTGTTCTGATTGTAGACTCTGTTTTCATGATGAAGTCGTTTATATGGGTTCGGTCCAATCTAATAATTTTTGTTCAAATTAGTTTATTAAAATATCAAAAACTTTTAAGTTCAGAAACTAGTTATTAACACTTGAAATCGTCCTATAAAATTCATCAGAATCGTAAGGTTAAAATTCTAGCTTCGCCTCTGTGCTTAAGTATCCGAGTTTCTTATTTTGGTTTTTTTTTTGTGGTATAGATTAAGTAATATGATGGGCTTGGAAGCAGCAGTGGAAGCAGCGGCTGAGTTCTTGAACAAAGCAGTAAAGCCAGTGCTTGTTGGAGGGCAAAATATGCGCGTTGCAAAGGCATGTGATGCTTTTGTTGAGCTGGCTGACAGCTGTGGTTATGCGGTGGCAGTGATGCCAGCCGCTAAAGGTTTGGTTCCGGAACACCATCCACATTTCTTAGGAACTTACTGGGGTGCAGTGAGCACGACCTTCTGTGCTGAAATTGTTGGATCTGCTGATGCGTACTTGTTTGCTGGACCAATTTTTAACGACTATAGTTCTGTTGGTTATTCTCTTCTTCTCAAGAAAGAGAAAGCGATCATTGTCCAGCCTGATCGTGTGACAATTGGGAACGGACCTGCATTTGGTTGTGTTCTGATGAGGGATTTCCTTTCCGCATTAGCAAAGAGATTAAAGCATAATCCAACTTCTTATGAGAATTATCATAGGATTTATGTTCCTGATGGACTTCCTCTCAAATGTGAGCCTAAGGAGGCATTAAGGGTTAATGTTCTATTTCAGCACATTCAGAATATGTTGACTGGTGAGAGTGCTGTGATTGCTGAGACGGGGGACTCGTGGTTCAACTGTCAGAAGCTGAAATTGCCACAAGGATGTGGGTGAGAACAGAACAAATCTACGCAAATTGCTGTCATTTTGGTATTTATTTCTATCATCATAACAAGTTTTGTTCTTCTTGATTGTCGTTTTTAGGTATGAGTTCCAAATGCAGTATGGATCTATTGGTTGGTCTGTTGGTGCAACTCTTGGTTATGCACAAGCTGCACCAGAAAAACGGGTGATTGCCTGCATCGGTGATGGTAGCTTTCAGGTAATTGAAAATAGAGGAGAATGAATTGTTGGCGTTCTCTGGTGTGTCTAATCCAACTTTATGGCAAATGAAATGTACTTGCAGGTGACTGCTCAAGATATTTCAACAATGCTAAGGTGTGGGCAGAGGACCATTATCTTCTTGATAAACAACGGTGGTTATACAATTGAAGTTGAGATCCATGATGGACCTTACAATGTGATTAAGAATTGGAACTACACAGGATTAGTCGATGCAATCCATAACGGAGAAGGAAAATGTTGGACAACTAAGGTGAGTGGAAGTTCAAATTTTCAATCATCGCCTTTGTTTTTTACTCTGAACCTTGAATGAAAGGATTTAAATATATTGAACGTCTTGATTGTATGTAGGTTTATTGTGAAGAGGAGTTGGTGGAAGCAATTGAAACAGCAAATGGAGCAAAGAAAGATTGTTTGTGTTTCATTGAAGTGATTGTCCACAAAGATGACACTAGCAAAGAGCTGCTTGAATGGGGTTCTAGGGTCTCAGCAGCTAATAGTCGTCCACCAAATCCACAGTAAAATCTCTACTTGTTCAAAGAATATTGAATTTACTGCAAAATATTCTTGCAATTTGGGAGTTGCCACTATATGCTGTAATATTTTTTTCCCAGTGAGGGGTTGTATTCCACTAACATGGATGGTTGGTGTTGTGTTGTATTGTATTGTTATTTTAAATACGATGTTTATTTTTATTATTACTTAAATTCTATTGTATCGTATCGTTTAAATTTATTATTAGGTAACGACCAATTTGNAAATCCACAGTAAAATCTCTACTTGTTCAAAGAATATTGAATTTACTGCAAAATATTCTTGCAATTTGGGAGTTGCCACTATATGCTGTAATATTTTTTTCCCAGTGAGGGGTTGTATTCCACTAACATGGATGGTTGGTGTTGTATTGTATTGTTATTTTAAATACGATGTTTATTTTCATTATTACTTAAATTCTATTGTATCGTATCGTTTAAATTCATCATTAGGTAACGACCAATTTGGTGTGATCGTGTCGTTACCTTAATATTTTCCTCTTTTTTTGTCTTTATTTATTATTTAATAATTATATTTCATCTTTTATCCTACATTTTCATAATAGCTCTACCTTGCACCTCGTTTTTATTGTAGGTTTATCATTCAAATTGTGGATGTGTGACATTATGTAATGATGGAAAACAATACAATTTATCCAAACATTGTATTCATTTAAACAATATAATACGATACAACACTATACGATACATTATGAAACAATACATAACAACCATTCACTCATACCATTTTATGCCTTAGCATAAATTATTTAATTTTTGAAATTTTGGGACTGATTTTCATTTTTTGGAATTTTTTTTAATACGGGTGATTTTTTTAAAATCTACCGATGATTTTAGAATTTTAGTTTTTTTTAAAAAAAGAAATTAATGATGAAGCTGAAATTTGAGATGATTTCGTGAAGAATGGAAGATGTTGAAAATTTGGAAGTTGTTTATGTTCTTAAAAAAAGAAGCAAAAAGTGTACATTTGATCCAAAAACTCCAATTGAAAAGTGTTAAACCTTGTTTGGGTGTAAAAAATGGTTTAGCAAAACCGTAAGTAAAAAAAGGCATGAATGAACCTTTTCTTTAACAACAATGACATATATGAACTAAACTTTTAACAGATGACATAAATAAGCCTTTTTTAAAAATTTGATGACATATTTGATTTTTTTTCCCTTAAAAAAATATAATACTATTATATATAATTTCAGGAGGAAAACATGGGTTCACTTGAACCCGGTGACCCCCTCTTGGATGCGTTGGCTTTTTTGTCGACAAGCAAGAATCTTGAATATTCTGTTCTCCATGTTAGGGTGGGGGCTGCTAATGGACTAGTAGAAGCCAATTAAACGAAGACACATGTCATATTAGGTGTGCATGTAAGACACGCGTAAGTCTTAGAGAAGAAAATACCTTGACCTACAAGTCTAAAGCCATGAGGAGGTCATAGATATTTGCTTTTTCTGCTGCCTCAACACTGCCACAATTTAATATTTGATTAATTTAATATTTAAAAATTACACTTGTCATATAAATATGATTAATATTATCTAAAAATGTTGATCAGAGATTCATATAATTTGACTTTATAAAAGAAGTATTTTCTCGGTTCATTTTTAATTGTCACTGTTTAACTTGATACACTTATTAAGAAAACAATTATTGCTATAGATATTTTATCAAGCTATCCTATTAAATGATGTTTAGTACTTTCTTCGTCTCTTATTACTTGTCTAATTTTCCTTTTTTAGTTGTCTCTTTTTATTTGTTCATTTTGATAAATAAAAAAAAGGCAATTTTTTTTACCTATTATATCCTCAATTAATTAATTTTGAAAAAACTACAACTTCTTGAAAATTTTAAATTATTAATTCATCCACTTCATAATTAATAAGGATAAAATGATAAGCTCATTATGTCAATCATTATTTTTTTAATAGGTGTGTCAATTCAAAAGTGGACAAATAATTGGGGACAGAGGGAGTACTACATCTTAGAGAATGATTTGGAGAACAATTATTTAATGCCGTGGTAAACATGGAAAAAAAAATTATTTTATTTTTTCTTGATATGTCAAAAGTGATAGCTTACGTGATTTTATGTCGGTTAATAGTAGCTCCCACAATCAGACTCCTCAGTGCATTTGACCTGATTTTCAATTATACAACAATATTCAGTCTCAATATGTTATGTTAGAAATCAGTACTTGGTTATTGCATTCAGTTCAGTTCATTTCAGTATAATTCAATATTATTGTTATAATTCAGATTATGTCATTGCTTAGTTATATTTTGTTTAGCTTATATGTTTGTTCAATATTCTATATACTGCATGCTCAGTACATTCCAAGTACTGGCACATACTCTGCGCTACATCGCATGATGTAGGTTCATGTCCTCAATATTCAGATCACGCGTAGATTGATTCCTGATCCATACTCAGCAGTATCAGTGGTGAGTCCTCATACTTCGAGGACAATAGACATGTTTTCTATTTCAGTCTTTCATTTCAGTTTCAGTTTTGGTCCCCAGCTAACCCTAATCAGTAGAGGCTTTTTCAGACATAGTTTTAGAGTCAGCTTTAGCATTTGAATGATTGTTCAGTATCACTATCAGGGGCGGACCTAAGTGAAGCCTAGGAGGTTCACCTGAACCTCTCGTCGAAAAATTACACTGTATTTATAAGATAGACTTCTGATTTTAAGCGTATAGATAGTAAAATGAACCCCCTCAACAACCAAAAGAGGAGCGTGCATGGCTCACTGGCAAGGGGGTTCATTGCTAAAATACATGTTCAGAGTTCGATTCTTGTTGGGTGCAACAAGTTTAATTTCAACCTTTTTTTTTGCTTTGAAAAGGTTGAGATGAGCTCAGTTTTGGGCTTAGAATACCCAATAAAATGCCTCATTATTTTTGGATTCAATCTAAAACTATATTATTTTATTTTTTTAATTTTTCTTTTTATGTTTTATCTTTTTCTCAATTTATCTTTGTTTAAATTTATTAGCCACATTTTTTATATATTTTTGTCTTTTATTCTTCTTATTTATATTGCTCATTTTATTTCTACATAACTCTCTTCTCATGTACTAACTTAAAGAAACTCTTTGAGAAAATGATGAATTGTTATTAAATTTAAAATTGAATTAGAAAAATATTAAATAAAATAAAGTAATTAAGATTAATTGAATCGAAAACTTTAAAAGTTGTGAATATTCTTTTAATAAAATCTATTTAATTGAATTTTTTCTTAATTTCACTGTATCTCTTTCTTACTATTTTCAAGTCGATTCTAAAGAGATTAAAACTAAACTAAACTTATTTGATTGGTTCATAATTTATTTTTTTTAACAAATAATTAACCTAGTAAATTGAATTAAATGAACTAAAAAAATAGATGATGTTATTTATTTATCTTCAGAATATGCACTATAATATTAGTAACTCGATCTTTACACATTTCTAAGGACTCTTGATGGTTTTTAAAGTAACATATGATTAAATGTGCACTAATTCAAAATTTAGAAAAAAATCTAAAAAGTAGAATACTGCAAAACAAAAGGAAAGACACTAGAAATTTTAAAAGCTCGATGGACCAGGGTAAAAGTAAGAAGAACCTAAACATAACATGACAATATAAGTTAAATTTAGCAAATTAAAATTAAAATTTTCCTCCCATGTCACTCGGTTTTTCATCTTGTAACTTTTACGTGTTTACTTCTTTGTACTTTGAACCCCCTCAACAAAAATTCTAGATCCGTCACTGATCGCTATACTCTTATTCTGTATTTATATATTCAGACCAGTTTTGGGTATTCCCCACTATCAGTTATAAATTAGTTTAGCTTCCGCATTAGTTCGTGTTTTCATAGATATATTCAGTTTGCTTATGATATGCCAGCTCAGGATTAGCTTGAGGTCACTCGTGATTCTAGGTCCCGTGTTTACTTCAAGGAGATAGCCTCGAGACGTGACATGTGGAGTCTCCGATGATGGAGATGCACAGTTTCCAGAATCTAGTCATTAACAACGACAACATTGTTGGTCACAGTAACTTCAAGATGATATTTGTAAATTTCGACTTCATAAATTTCAGCTATTTCTTGAAAAAAAAGAGTATTTTTTGTAAAATAATTCATTCATGAATTGACGGATATATATAACAATTTAGAGACTTCAAACGAACTTCTCCAAAAGTTTCCTAATTTTTTTTTTCCTTAAACCGCGTTGCCTAAGATATTAATGAAAAGTTACCTAAAATGTTATATTTACACGGGATTAATATTTTAACTTAATTTTGGATATGCATTTATATTTTTAAAAAATTAAACACTTTATGTCATATATACTATTAAAATGTTATATTTACTCCCTCTATGAGAATATATCCCTAACTAAATATATTAAAAGATAAAATTATAATTACAAATAAAATATTCTTACATATTTATTTATTGTGAAATAGGTAAAACAAAAATATATCCATGTCATTGATTAGCCATTTCGTAGAAACTATCTAATTACACAAACAATTCTTCATATAGTTTGAAATAATTACATGTTATATCAATAGTTATTAATTTCATATCAAATTTCAAATCAAATACAATTAGATACATGCATTTTGCTACCATATACACTGAAATAGGGAGAGAGGCAAGCTAGAACAAAAGAGGAGGTGAGCAAGATATGCTTATGTATATCAGATATATGCGAATCACACTAAATACATGTATCTGAGATGCCAGAATCATAGGAGAATGGCGAGCGAGATTTGTCTAAATATCTCAAATATATGTGAATCCACTTAATTAGATACAATGAAGAATAAATTACATCTAATTTTGCCCTCATATATCCTGTAATATATGTATCTGATTTCTATTTTTTAATTAATAAGTAAATTAAAAAATGTTGAAAAAAGAATTCTATGAGTCACTACCCTTATTAGTATAAATATATATTTGTCATGCTTCTTTTCCTTCCACAGATTCCTTATTTACATCTCAATTTTTTTTAGTTATTATTGAAGATTATGTTTGTGCTCATGAGTTTGATGTTATATTTTTTTTATACTTTCTAACAATTATTATACAATCAATTCTTTTTACTATTTTACTTTTTGCATATTCATGTTTGAACCGAAGAAAAATTCATGGCTTTTGATCGTATTTGAGTTGATCATGACGATATTCAACATATGTATCAGTTTATTTTTTATATTTTGTGCATAATAGATATATATACAAAGAAAGTCGAATAATATACGTACCATTTAAATTTATAATTTGCAATATAAATATTGTATCAAGTACTTTGAGATAAACATGCAACGTTCTCCCAGAAACTAGTAAATATAAAATGTTATAAAGCATTTTAAAATAACACTCATTCATTAAAAGTAAGAAAAACGAAAAGGTAGGATTTTATAGAACTGAAATTGTGATGGGCTCGAAAAATAATTGGAAAATGCAATTTTTAATATGAGAATTTTGAATTCCATGGCCATCTCCATGCTGGTAAATGGAGTGACTAGCTCTTGCAGAATTTACTGCACATCCAATGAATGTTTCAGAAAATAATGAATTATCCCGTTGAGTTGTACTATTGATCAGTTTCCATGTCTCCTTTATCATGAAATTGATGTGTTTTCTTGCATCTTCTTCAGAACCACCCTTCTCATTCATGTAACATTGAATTGACTTAGGAACGTCACCTCTTTTCATTTCATCCTGAAGTAATTAAGATCAGGAACATAATCATCTCAAATATACTCTAACTAATGTTAATTATAACTTTCAATAACAAATCGATATATATTTATAAGTAGTGTTAAAAGCATATATACGTACCGAGGATGTCCCCAAATCATCGTTTAAACGAATAATAGTAGGAGACCATCGAATAATATCAGACCAATTGGTTAAGGAATCCAAGACCTCTTTGGTAATTGGATTTGTGACAAGGAACAATGAGTGGACTAATATCATAGGTGCTGCAATAGTGATTAATCCACTATCCATGTATTCTTCCAGACTTGGCTTATATCCACTGTAGTACCATCTTGCTTCTCGTAAGTACGATTTACACAAATCTGCCCACTAATTCAATAGAAAAATATCTCAAATATTTAGAAATGGGAAAAGAGTAAAAAATGTCCTTAAACTATGTGAAAGGAACAAAAATGTCCCCCGTTTATAATTTGGTTCAAAAATGTATCTACCGTCAATACTTTGATTCAAAAATGCCCTTGCAGTCAATACTTTGGTCCAGAAATGCCCCTATAGTTACAAAATGAGTCAAAAATGTCATTTTCCGAATAAATGTATTATTGTTTTCTTTTTTAAACATATATTCTTCCTGATTAAAATACTATTAAAGAACACTATTCTTGTTCTTTTTCTTCTAAAATCACTTTAACAAATAAAAATGTAGGAAATATGTTTTTTCTTCTTAATCTCATTTTATCAATTAAAATAGAATAACTTCATGTACCCGTTCAACAGATAATATATGTCATATATATAAGATCATAGTATATCCATCATTAATTTATATTTATATAACGATAAGAAAATATGATAATAAAATAAGAAATATTTTCATTTTTTATTTTTTTCTGAATTGAAGTAAGATAAAAATTTGCTAATTCGAAAAAACATTATTAGAAAAAGAATTTGTTTAAAAGAAAATAATAATATATTTATTTGGAAAATGAGCATTTTTGACCCATTAAATAACAATAAGGGGATTTTTGGATTAAAGTATTGACGACAAGGGCATTTTTGGACCAAACGACAAATGAAGGGCATTTTTGTTCCTTTCGCATAGTTTAAGGGCATTTTTGAACCAAAGTATTGACGATAAGGGCATTTTTTAACAAAACTATCAACGGAGAGCATTTTTGTTCCTTTCACATAATTTAAGGACATGTTTAACCCTTTTCCCTTTAGAAATTAAAACAGGGAAATCCATATAGAGAGAGAGAGAGCAAAGTATTTTTACTGATTTTGTAAGGTAGGGCATGGCGTTGATCCCTTGTTCTTTGAGAACTTCGTATGCAATTTCAGTGGTTGTGTTGAAGAGTGCAAGGTAACATATTTTCATATAATCTGGAAGTTCGTTCATTGCTTTTATCTCCATTCTGAATGTAATCAGAAAACTTTTCAGCAATTCATGTATTGTTTACAAGAGAAAAATCTAATTTGTAAAGGTTATAATTAAGTTACAGACCTTTCAACAGCATGAGTGAAGAGTTTCAACTCATCAAGAGTGCCGTAAACATCATACATGTCATCTATAACTGTAGCCATAGCAGTGACCTTTGCCAACATTATTCGACAGTATTCGTTCTTTTGAGGTTCAAACATCATGCCAGCTATCCATAAGAAAGCCTCCACAATTCTATCCCTTGAAAATGGCAATTTTTCTGCAAGCAATGACTTCTTCCACCACCTTAATTTCATGAAAAATAATGTTTCAGATGTAGGAAACTTATTGATTGATGCCCCAGATCTCTCGATTACTAAGCGTATGGACATGAATTCTAATAATCTGATACTCTGTGATTTTCCCTAAGAGTTGCTACCTTTTTTTACTCACCGCGATAGATTTCTTAGATCTTGTTGGTGTGTTGCTTGAACAATGTTGAAATCCAACTTAGCAAACTCGAGCAGAAGAGGATCAACATTTGGGATTTTCTCATAAATTTTAATGTACCACCTTGTCTCTACTCTCAACATCTTGCAATGCAAAGGAAGTTCCAGGGC
This sequence comes from Solanum stenotomum, assembly GCF_019186545.1. Taxonomy (NCBI): domain Eukaryota; kingdom Viridiplantae; phylum Streptophyta; class Magnoliopsida; order Solanales; family Solanaceae; genus Solanum; species Solanum stenotomum. Next base: position 62,081,435 of record NC_064283.1, read on the forward strand.
ATGACGCACTAGTTCCACTGTCCCATTCTCTTGATGTTCAGTATCATTTAAATTGTGCAAATAGTCTTTTAGATGTGACACTGCGAATATATTGGCTGACTCCAATAAAGTAGAGGTTTCAGAATCCGTAGACAGAAATGAAGCTTCATATAATTGTAACAACCCTTTTGTATCTTCACAAAGACTTTGTTTGAAGTTACCTTGCTCATCTTTGAAATCATTAATCAATATATCTAGGGAAAAAAAAAGAGTAGAAATCTTATTCGTTGGAAGAACATATATATATAAAAATGACAAAACGAAGAAATTAGGAAAAAAAATAGAGAGCACCTTGAGAGATATGAAAACCATGTTGTCTGAAGAGCCTAAACATCAAGGCTGTAGAGTATAATGAATTATCTCCTGTGGTTGTACTACTAATTTGGTTATGTACACTTCTCAATACTTTCATAAATTCATCCTTAAAGTGGTAACTTACTCCAAGCCTTTGTAAATTATCAATCAACTCCAACTTAGCATCTAATTGATCTTGTATTGATCCCTCCACCATAACCATCAATTCTTTTTCATTTCCTTCTTTAGTTCGTTACAACGCTTCATATACTTATCTCCCTACACAACACACATTTACAAATTATATTTTGAATGATAGAATAACGCACACGAATAATATGATATAAAGAAAATGTAGGTATGTACCGCGTAAGGATTGTATAGAGAGTGAATAAATTGAAAATCCCAGATGGGAGGCTGGTAATTCCCTGAACGCCTAATGGGATTAGATGAATGATTAAGAAGTGGTGGTTCAGCTTCATGCCAGTGCCACCGTCACCGTCACCGGTGGTTGAAAGGGAGGTTAGTGATGATGATGGGCTGAATAAAGAGGAAAATTTAGGTAGAGATTTTCTTGAGATGGCCATAGGTATTAGCCTCCCCAAGTTTGCCATCAATAGTGCCACCATTTTGTTGGTTTATTCACTTTAATGTGTGAACAGATCAATTTTTCTGAGCTCTAACAAGTAACTATAATTCTAAGTTGCTCGGACTCGGGTGTGGGTATCCGAGACGGATGCGAATCCGAGAGTCGGATTCAGCAAAATTTAAATTTTAAGATTCGGGGGTGCGAATCCGAGTATGGATACGGGTGCGGAGATTCGGCTAAAATTATTCAATATTATAAAATATAGTTATAATAATAATAATAATAATAATAATAATAATAATAATAATAATAATAATAATAATAAATATCTTGTAAAATGCTATACTTAAAAGCATATCAATTATAGATATACAAATTGTGAGAGAGAGAGAGAGAGAGAGAGAGAGAGAGAGAGAGAGAGAGAATTCATTAAAATTATGTGTACTGCCCTTACTCTTCTCCCAAGAAACCCTAGCCTGCTTTTTTCCTTTTCAAGAAAAAAAGCTTTCTCTTTGCTTTTTCAAGAAAAAAAACTTTGAACTATTTATTCTTTCCCATGGAGCCCCTTCGCCTCCTCTGTACAAGAAAAAAGATTTGTCCGCTCTCTCTCTATTCTTGTAAGTTTTGCCTCTTCATTATTCTTTTCCATGGAGTAGCTAGACGTGACAACTTCTTCGTCGTCGTCAATTTTCGCCGGCCATGAAATTGATCTCTTCCCCATTTTTTTTCTCGGCTTTGGTCAAAGTATCCGGATCGGATTGACCGAATCTGACACGCACCCTGCACCCGCGCTCGCATCAGTGTCGCGTCGAGACGAGTTCGGCTTCAAAATTGAAGAGTCCGCGCAACATAGCTATAAATAGATCATTCCTCCCCATAGTTGCATGCAAAACTACATCAAAAATGATCTTTAGTGACAATTAATTAACGGCAATAACTTAATTACCGCTAAAGATGTATTTTTAGTGGCAATTAGCACTCTTTGTATATGTCCCTAAAGCCTTTAGCGACATTAGATCTAATGACACTTAATAATGTCAGTAGGATTTTAGCATTCTTTATTAATGTGTATATTTATTGTTGCTAAAAGTTTTTTTTGTTACAGTGCCAGCAGCTGCAGGCTGTAGCCTAGGTGAGGAAAAAACAGTTAGTACATGTTGATGGTCTATTGGAGGTAGATATGTGTATTATGTTACTAAATGCAAGGCTTAATACATAACTAACTACTTAAATTTGTCAGAATATTTCATTTAGACAATCAAACTAAGTTCTTTAAAAAAAATTATCCACAGAGGCTTTCACCATCCATGGTGATGACGGATTTGGCATAGATCCCTACCGTGCTAATTATATAAACAAAAGTACAATGGAGGAGTACAAGATCCAATACTTCTGTGAGCATTTCAACAGCTAATTATAAAATATTCTAATTAGACATTTTCAGTTCAAATTTTAAATATTTTAGACGTTACTGAATATTGCCACCATTTTATTAATTATGTGCTTCCATGCGTTTGTAAGTACGAGGATGATTTTGGATATTTAATTTGGCTTATAATGTATCACTTTTTTTAATGTGTAATGGGAGTAGATGGTGGTCCATCTAATGCTTAGATAATTTATCCATTAGGGACCATGTCATCATAAAAAACAATGACTTAAGTTAGATCTTCAAGTTTGAAACTATCATGGAAATTACAACCATATTACTAAAGTTTCTATTGACATAATTCATTTTCAAGATTTGGTCCACAAGAATATAGGTTTGGTTTTCTTAGAAAATGTTAGTGTTAGGCATTTGATTTTTGAGAATTAGAAAACGCAAATATTGTTTATGGTCTTTTGGCCAAGTTTTAGGATTTATTTTAATGAGAGTTTCTGAGGCCTTGCAATTTTCTGACGTTAGGTAGTTGCTAAGCCCTCAAAATGCCAAATATTCAATGTTTCTAAGTCATTTGTGCAACGTTTGTTTTTATAATACATAAATATGCCCTTTAACTTAGCTTCAAATCACATTTATGCCCTTCAACTTTGGGTGTGTGCACAAGTAGACACTTAAACTTGTATAAAGTTGAACAAATAGACACACATGTCCTACATGGTATCCTACATGTCATTTTTTGTCCTGCGTGGTGTCCTACGTGTATGTGCCACATAGGACTCATGTGTCTCCTTGTTCAAGTTTATGCAAGTTTAAGTGTCTACTTGTGTATACCCAAAGTTGAAGGACATAAATGTGATTTGAAGCTAAGTTAAAGGGCATATTTATGTATTATGCCCCTATTTTTTTTTTTATATGGTTTATCTTCTTTATAGCCTGTTTGGCAGGAAAAAAACAGCAAAAGTCGATCCAATTTATCGTAATTAATTGGTTAACAAGTTGATTATATGTAGTTTAAAATACGGAAAAAATTATTAGTTTGTCAAATTAACTGTAGAGCAAACATAAATTAGAAGTGTTTTATACTTTTATAGGGTATCTACACTTATTGTTGACTTTAATTGAATCATAGAAACTTATTTTATTCTCTTCATGCGTTATTTGAGCTGATCTCAAGTATACACGCTATTTGTGAGGGCCGGACTGACAGCATACACCAATAGATAGAGAAAATAAATAATTGTGACAACTGCAACCGATAATAATAAGGAAATAACATGTCAAGAAAAACCTATGTTAAGGCATAAAATGGTATTCCCTCCATCCATCTTACTTGTTCACTATATTAAAAAGAAAAATTATGCATTATAGCAAACTATTAATTCAAAGTAAATATTATAGCTATAATTTCATTTAATTCCAATCAGCGGCAAACTTCTTGCCATTTGCCTCTCTCTGGAATCTTGTTCGCCACTCTCCTCTTTTTCAGTCCTCTCCATCGCCTCTCTCTTTTATACAAATACAAATTTGTTTGTATAAAGAGAGACACTGTATATACAAATATAAATACATAGTTTTCCGTCCTATACACTTATAATTATACAAATACAAATAAAATCTTCCCCTGCCCAGTTCTCTTTTGCCTTACTCTTCCTCTCTCTCTCTCGCTTTATACAAGCACAAATTATACAAAGTGCTTTTGTATAATTTGTATTTGTATAAAGCGAGAGAGATTTGATATACCAATACAAATGTTTTAACTTGATTCAATTGTATACGAACTCAAATTTTATGCAGATATACAAACACAATAATTAATACATATACATAGTAGTTACATATATACAATTATCTAACCGATATACATATAAAATTCACATCTCTCCACTCTTTGCCCTCTCTCGCTTGCCTCTCTCATCTCTCTCCCAATCTCGCTCGCCACTCTAACATAACACAGAGAACCTAACATATACAAACCCAATTTTCATAGACATAGACGAATTAGCGCCCGATTTATACAAATCAGATGCTCCATAGCAAACATAATTTGGCTATGGAGCGCAAATAGCAAAACTATAACTATAGAGCACTAATATGATTTTTATCTTTGTTATTCCTAAAATTTACTCCTTTCCTAAAAATAATTGTCCAACAATACTTGTCTAATTTGGAAAATCAAGAGATAATTTATTTTTTTGTATCTATTTTACCCTTGTAATCTAGTAATATTACTCTTGCTATTTGTTGTTTCTTAAGGTGTGTGCCAAATCAATAGTGCACAACTATTATTGGACAAAGAAAATAATTAACAAATCGTCCATTCACCCACCCTTTTAACCAATGAAGGCTAATTGACACATAACTATTGTTTATGCCTGAGAATCAACGACCTTATTGGTCACGTCTAGCACCCCTCTAGGTTCCAGACCAGAAGTCCCAAGCCACAGACTCAATCATCGATCGATCTAACTCTGATACTGATGTCATAGATCAAACAAGAGAGTCCAACCCAAAAACTAGTCTATTAGGTAAGAGATCCCATTAGCTATAATTTGGCTGAAAAAAGGACACTAGTAAGAAAGCCAAAGATTTTGGCTAAAATCATCCCTCAACTATAACTCAAATATAATGCACATCCTTATATTACCTAAGTGAGCAAAAAACATTCTTATACTATCCAAAAAATAACAAGAATCATCCTTCAGTCTAATTTTGTTACGAAACCGATTGAACCAATAAAAAAAAATATTTTTTAATTTGGTCATGACTTAGCCACAACGAGAAGATTAAAGTTACCTAAAAGGAATAAGGACATGGATAGGAAATGAATCTTTCATTCTCAAAAATGCAATTATTTAGAGATTTTCTTTAATAAAATATTTAGTACGTCTGTACGTTATATACAATGCAATTCACATTTTATACAATGTATAGAAATGCTGGAAATTATTTAGTGAAATTACGTAGGCGTTTAGTTATGAAAAAAAAAATACTTTACTTGAATTTTTTGAAGTTGGAGTTGTATTTGGCCATACATTTTACAAAGAATATTTAGAATTTAGAATATATTTTGTCTGAATATGATATAAACCCTCAATTTCTAAAAAATAGAAACATCACCCAACTTGACTAGCTTAACCATGTGTGCATATATTCATTCGACTAGACACATTTTTTTTGTTGGTGGTGTGAATTTCTTAAAAAATAAACAAAAGGATGAATCTTGCAACTTTCTGGCTAATGCAATGATTTTTTTTTGTTCACTTATATAACACAAGGATGTACTTTAGGTTTAAGTCATACTATAGGGATGATTTTAGCCAAAAACTCAAGAAAGTCACCAACAAGTTCAGTAAATTAATGGAAATTGTTCACATAAACTACCCAACAGCCTAAACTATTTTCCAAAAAATTGTGTATATATGCTGCCAGCAACTTCAAACAGCTCAACAGTGTCTAAATTCCGTGATTTGCATCTTTACCTTCTGAGAAAACTAAACGACCATTTTGCAGCAAAAATGCAGGAAAGGGTGCTTGACAAGAACTGATATGTGCTTTAAGACGAGGAATGTTTGGATGTGCACTTCGACATCGATGACACCTTAGCTCCATAGAAAGGACATTTTCGTCCTTCAATATGGCCTTCCCATTTTGACTAACTTCATCTATTACATCAACTGAATCCCGGAAGAAGGGGGAATTGAATGAGTTCCAATGCTTCTTATTCTTAAGATGATTGGAATCAAAGTCTTGGCTTATCACGTGAAGATGCAGTTGACGCATTGAAGGAACCTACATGGGAAAAACTTCATTAAATTAAACAGTAGGAGATGTAGAAGAAAAATGACTTCAGCATTTTGACTTGATATGAGGGAAGGGACGGAAGGGATCAAGAAGAGAAACAAATGATTAGGGTTGAACAAAGGATGGATCAAGGTCAGTGGCAGACCTAGTATTTTTGACACCTAGCATAAATATATCCGTGAAAAGATACTAAAATTTCAATTAAAATTTAGTTTCAAATCGATATATTCAAAGGCGGAATGGATTAAAGGTAAGAGTTTAAAGGTTGAACTCGGTGAATTTAAACCCTGAATCCTCCTTTGGATCTGCGGGGAGCTTGATGGCATGGCTTGAGTAAAGAACTAAAAAGTCCAACACCCAAGACATGCCCATGTATGTAACATACCAACCAATATAGTCAAAAACTAGTTCTATTTACTCAACTTTGTCATTTCTAATATGTTGACCTGGCCTATGTTATATGATGACCACCATTAGATGCATACCAAAACCACCTCATTCCATTTAAATTACCTGTTTCTCTAGCGGACTGGTGTAAACTTCTCATCCACGCAAAGCTTAACAAATTTTGCAAATATCTTTAAAATAGAGATAATGTAATGTTAAGTTACAGAACACCCGAGAGAACAACACACCTCCCAAAAAAAATAGAAAAGAAAGGGTTGAGGGTAAAACCAAAAAGAAAAAAATAAGAGAGAAGTATCAAAAACACCCCTAAACTTGGCGCAAATTATTAATTTCATCCCCAAACTATTGACAACCTTAAAAACACCCCTCTACTTGACTAACTAAACTTAAATACACCTTCGATACACTCCCGATATGCAACACGACATAGCAAGTGGTCTCAAACTCTTGTAGGAGCATTGAGTTCTTAATAAAAATCGAGAGAAATGTTGAAAACACCCCTAAAGTTGACGAGAATTTAGGGGTGTATTTCACTAATGTTGCAAGATCGGGAGTGTATTTAGCTTCAATTAGTCAAGTAAAGGGGTGTTTTTAAGGCTGTCAATAGTTCGAGGATGAAACTAATAATTTGCGCCAAGTTTAGGGATGTTTTTGATACTTCTCTCAAAAAGAAATAAATAAGGGGGCACTCTTATGTACTTCCTTTCATATCTCTTAATGACTCTCAAAACAAAATAATATTTGGAGATGGTTCAACGTACCGAATGATATCCAAGGCGGAATGTCAATGAAGTGTTTTCAGATAGAAGCTTTTCTGCCCACTTCAGGCCAACACTGTGCATTGTCTTTAATAAAGTGAGGTGCTCCTTCTTAACATCTTCAAGACGGTCAAGACCTTCAACACGTGTGTAATGAACTCAAGTCCAATTGTACCGATAACAAACTTCTCAACTATATTAACAAGACTAGAGTTCAATTACAAATCCACAAAGTAAATGCAACAACGCAAACAACAAAAACCCAAACAGAATCGTAGAGATACTAAACATAAGAACTAGGGAATTGATAGATGGATAGAAGGGGATGAGAAGCTTAGACTAAGAAGGGAGATGAGAGGAAACACTATTTTCTTTAACAATTTGCATAACCCTTCTTTCCAACTCATTTGCCCTTTTTAACTAAGTGTAAATGGGCCTGGATCCCAAACAATCCTTTGTGAAGGCCTGGCCCGATTGCTTTTACTCGGCCCAATAACTATTTGTGTGATATCCTTGTTGGTATCCCTATTGGGCTGGGGCTGATTAATAACAATACTCCCGTCCTCAATAAGAACCTTGTCCTCAAGGTTCAAGACAATAACAATGGAAATAGCATGCTCCTCACCAATTGCCTCAGATAACAGTAGCTGAGTAGATTGAACAACCTTGACCCATTTAAAAGTCACAATACCAGCAACATAGATGCACTCAAAACCACACATGCAATCTATATTAATCATTGGACACACACTAGTATGAGTATGATCAACCATTAATGTCGTCTTCCTCCTTTCTTTAGATTGAGTACTCTCTTTCAAGTGAGCATCATAAAAGTAACTAAAAAGTTGAGAAGTAATATCAATAAATTCGAGCAATAGGTGTGCCTCTGTGGTCTCCATAAGACCATTTTGGTGCATAGTCTTGGAACTGATTCCCGGATCCCACACACAATTAACCTTCACCGTTCCACCAAGCTTAATGATGAACAGATTCACTCCGTCATCCATAGGAAAGAAACATTCAGCATGTTTTATTCCCTCATTAATTTGTTTTTGTTTAACATCATTCCTCACATCATAAGATTGGATCTCACTCTTTGAAACACCACCCTTATTCTCAAAAAATAGTTTATCAAGATATAGATCCTCAATAATTGCAAGTTTCAGGAAAATTATGTTAACATACATTTCGTCAGATGCCACCAAATCAATTTTCTGTCTAGAAAAGCCACGACAAAGAGAGTTGGCATCAAAATACCTCATTGGTAGGGCGTGTGTGGATTGTGAGGTCGACACTACAGGTTCTCGACTACCAAAAGAAAAAACCAAATACTCTCTGTCTGTTAAGTGCAGTTGCTGAGCAGTTCGTGTTTCGTTCGGCGTTTCAACTAGCACCCAAACCAGTAACAAAGTAAACATAACATTGGATACCTTCCAAGCTTCATTGGATATTGTGTCGGACCCTTGGTGCACCTTTGAATTGCCCGATCCTATAGCTAGGACGTAACTCGCCAACATGTCGAGCAACCAATTGTGAAATGCTCCTTCACAAGTTGTTTTTGAGTCATCCCCACTGCTATAACAACTTGGACATATAATGGCAAAAAATTGGACATCGCCACCTTGAGCGCCAATAATAGGAAGATAACCATCCTTATCAAAGTCCGTTGCAGATAAATGATCACCACACGTCTTACGTCTGAACACGAAGGTAATGGACCGAGAAACATACTGCCCAGTGTCAAACCAATAACAAGTGGGTAAGTCATCTGTCATGCTCTCAATTGCTAGAGCCCCAAAATCGGCAAAAAATGACTGATTGAATAGGCATGGATAAGACTCAGCAATCTCACCATCATCATCTCGAGGGATAAGGGAGATCTCTCCAGCAACTCTTATTGGTGCATCAAAGTCAGAACTCAAAATCTCATGGAAAACAGAATTTTCAGTGACTACCAGCTTCAGATTTGCGAATTGGCCCTGTAGGTCGGACTCGTTTCGCTGGAGACT
>NC_064283.1:62092989-62094883 GCF_019186545.1 Solanum stenotomum
AAAAAGCTTGGGGAAGAACATATTAGGGGAAGGGATATACACTGATTTTGTTACCCAAAACAGAGGGAATTTCCATCGAAAGAAATAGACTTAGAAGCAGAAAAATCTCCAGAAATAACTTACTTCACATAACCTCCTTTAATATCTCAAAGATTAGCGATTATTGGTTTGAACTCATCGGAATCCGCTAAAGCTCGACTTGTGGTGAAGTCATTGTTCTTAAGTTCGTCGGCTCAGTTCGCTGCTCCAAACAAGGTAACACGTCCTCCTTTATACTATCTCCTTCCCCCTTTGTCTGTTTCGAAAAGAAAAATATTTTTTTCGGAAAAGCCTCATTAAGTGACCGGTTCACTGTTAGTTGTTGAGTTGGTGATATATTGACACAGTTTTGATGTCAAATTAATGTTATGTTCTGTATTAGCATCATTGCTCTTCTACTCCTTTGTTTTGGATTCACTTTTGCTATTTTACCTCTTATATGTCTGCCTTAAAATCTTTGAGTCTGTATCTTTTATTCTTGCTGTCTTTTAACGTCATTCAGTGTTGCTACTGCTAATGATGATTTTCTTTTCAAAATGACATCAGAATGTCAAAGCTAACTAATGTGGAATTTATATGTTGTTTTATCTATTATTTGTTGTTGTAGTAATTCGTTTTTGTCATTTTCTTATGTTCCATGTTGTTTTACTGCCAAGCTAAACATGTTTGACTCGAGTTTACGTCTTCGTTTTGCTTAAAATCTAACCGAAAATACTCACTACTTGTAGCAAGTTTACAAAAATGTGGAATGTTGTTTCTTCCCAATTTTCTCTTTACTTCTAGTTCTTGTTTCCTTCCCCAATTGTTAGTGTTATTTGATGTCTTATTATATCTTAGCCTGCAGCCTTTTGTTCTAAGAAAAAGATTTGTTCATTAATGTGGTCATGTTTGCATCAAATTAGCATTCGCCTGACGACTAGTAAGCTTTATGTGTCCGCCGATTATGAGCACAAAAGTGTTAATGTATTAGCATGTTCTGTTGTGTTTATTAAAGTATTATAGGTTTGCTTTTGATTTCGCCTTATTTGATAGCTACTAATCTATCCTTTCCTTTCCTTAAATTGGTCACTTGTTTGTTAGCATATAATTTCCTAAAGCTATTACTATTTAAGATCGAAGCTTGTCCAAGTAAAAGTGACCCAATGAAATGTAATTCCTGCCTGATATGTAGCATGTCCTCTACCTCTTTTATGTTGTGAATTTCATTGTTTACCAATCACCTATTCATTGAATAAGTTTGCCTTTATTGGACCCATTTTTACTCCCTTAGGATCTTGCTGTTAGGCCTATGCACGTATGCATTTTTATTTTATTCTTTTTTCTCTTAGAACTTTCTTATGCTCCAAAGTTTGATAGTCGAGCTCTTAGATTTATTTACTCTGTGTAATGTAGTGAGTTTGGTGATATATTGTTGCAGATTGCACGGGTTTACTTTATTTAATTAAGTCATGTCTTATTTGTGTTTTGTTTTCGCCTCAAATGCTACTTATTATTATTATTATTATTATTTTTGTTGCATGTGAAACTCCTTCCGAGTCCTCACGGACTTTATTTCCTCTCCTCGCATTTTCTTGTTGAGCCACGAAGGCTCAAACCCTTCCCTTCGAGTCAGCCGGCTTTTGAAACTGACGGACAGGTTGAATGCACTCAAAAGGGAGGCCCAAATTGAAATTTCTCCCTTACTCGCTAATTATTTAATTGTGATTATTTATTGTTTGTTGTTTAACTCTAACTTTATAATCGTAAATCAACTTAGTCGAATTCCCCAAAAGACGAACTATTTCTCTGTGTTGTTTTGTTTCTAACAAAATCTTATTTTTATCAACTCTTGTATTTTCATTTATAATCTTTAGTC
>NC_064283.1:62095182-62156029 GCF_019186545.1 Solanum stenotomum
CTTTTATTAGTTTAAAATAGTTTTTCATAAACCAAAAATAACTCAAATAAAAACCAACTCATTTTGTTTCGTTAAAATTCTAATTACTTGTCTATAATTCAAATATTTCAATTAAGGTCCCATTTTTCTTAAAAAATAAAAATTGCTCTTTGTTTTAATTATTTTTTCAAAGTTAATCTAATAATGTAAATTATTATTATAAATACTTACTTAGTCATTTGCTCAAAAGGTTAGTCAAGACTTTTATTCTTTAATTAATTTAAAATGATTTTCATGCTTTAATATATAAAATTGGTTTAAATTATTATTTTAAAATGAATTAAATAAATTCTAACTAGTCTAGTTTTATTAATTTTCTAATCATTTGCAATTTAATTCAAATGTTTCATTTTTGGGATCCCTTTTCTCTAAACAATAAAATAATATAAAATGCATTTATTTAATTACTTTTTTTTTCTCAAAGTTAATCAAATATTGTAAGTTATTATTTTAAATCGTTATTTTCCTAAAAATAGTTAAATATATTTTAGTCAAGTCGTAGGTCAACCGCATGTTAGCGGACACTTCGAATGCTTAAACCCTTCTCGAAGTGTAAATTGAACCCCGAATCCTCTTTGATATTTTCAAATGATTTTTTCTGTTTAAATCTTTGAAAATTATGAGTTTTCTTAATTTCTTTAAAAAATTAAGTGGCGACTCTTTTCTAAGTATTTTTTTAAAAATATTTTATACTTAGAACATTTCAAAAAGTGATTTTTCTAAAGATAGGACAATTACGGCACAGCAGAAATGGCGACTCTGCTGGGGATTTAATTAAGTTCTAACCATAAGATTTGACTTGTTTGACTGATTGTATTAATTGCTAAATTGTTTATCTGCTCTCAACATGTTTAAATTAATATAACTGTCATTGCATTCCATGACATCTTCCTATTATATTATAGTATATTAAGGACGGTTTCTGCTTAATCGCAGCCGGACTTTTTATACTCAACCCTTTTTCGGAAGGATCGGCAATTTATTGGTATGTCATGCGTCCAATGGTTGTCGTGAATTCCAGCCTAAGTTGTCCACTTGGGTTCCCGGTCTTTCAAAGCCACTCTTAGTCAACTAGCGTAGAGCGAAACCAAATCCCAATTTTTAGCACATTTTGAACTAGGTCGACACAACACCCAAGGCGTGTTGGGCCCATTAGAAGCCCACCTTGTGTCTATTTGGCCCATTTGCCAATAAAAAGACAATCATACTTATATGTTTTAATTGAAGGATGTATATGTCATTTTTAAACAAATCAATTATCAGGTGGGGATGGGGGTTTAATTACCTTTGTTTGTTTTTCTTGTAGGATGAATCCGACGTTTGAGCCGTTGAGAACCCGAATGGTGACTATTCCTGATCCTTACCTCCAAGTTTGGTGGAAATTCATGAACAAGGAAGATAAAAAGAAAGTTCAAAGACATATAGGCAATCTCCCGTCATTAATGGAAATGGTGGCTTACCCCGACTTGATTGGAACGATGGTGAAATTTTGGGACAGCGATAACATGGTATTTCGATTTGGGGAAGTAGAGTTGACTCCAACTATAGATGAAGTTCTTGCCAGTTACGAGAGTGTTGGCATGTGCAACAAGAGGAAACACCAACCCGATACTGATCTTCTCTTTCCAAAAATATGGGATTTTGCCGAAATCAAAGAAAAATTGTCTCTCGTCAAAGCTGAATGGATGGACAGGCTGCCCGGGTCAAATATTCCACTTCGGAAGTTGTATTATCGATTTGGACGCGCAAGAGCTTATGAGAAGTTTAAAGATGAGTTCGTTTCAGAAGAAAAATGCAAGGAAACACGCCCTCTCGCTTTTGCGATATGTCTATTTGGGACAATGGTGTTTCCCCAAGGACCAAACTACACCATCCATCCAAGTGTAGTAATGGTTATTCATGCTATTTTTAATGGAGTAAGCTACGGGCCTGTAAGAAAGTACTACAATTTAGCTCCTATGATCCTTGCTGACATTTACAGGGCGTTGGATAGGTGTAAAAATGGCACACGTTTCTTTCAAGGGTGTAACCTGATACTTCAATGGTGGATGATGCGACACTTGATCAAAGCTCATGATCCAACAGAACCAGATCCCTTGGAAAGACCGAACAGGCTCGAAAGTCACAATTGGTGGGTGCAACGTAATCATTTCAATAGGACTGGAGGCCAAGAGTTTTGGTACCCGAGACTTCAGGGTTTGAGAGAGGAAAATGTGCAGTGGTCTATCCAATGTTTGGTAGTAACAAAACAAATTGTGATCCGAAGTGGAAAGGCCCCCTACTTGATATTTGCTGGGTTGAGAGGAACTCGGCCATATGCTCCTTCTCGAGTACTTAGACAGCTAGGAGGGAAACAAGAGCTTCCTCAGATAGAAGACATGACAAGATTTGTGACGGATTATGAAAATGACGAAGTCGCTTTTACTAAAAAGATGCTTCAATTATGGAAGACTCGAAGGGTATTGGGCAAGCCGGTGCCAAATAGGTTTCGTCCGGAATGCTTTAAGGATTACAAAGAATGGTTAAAGAAGAGTCTCGCCGGAACTATCGAACCGGGTCCAAACGTTCCCCATATTATTGCAGATGTTGGAGCCAAGCATCAAATTCGACTTCATCAACTCCAAGAGAAGTTTGATAGGAATAAGCTGGAGTATCAACGTCGACACTCAGAAGATGCCTAAGTCATAGCTCAGTTGAAGCAAGAGTTACAAAAATCCAGCCAATGTATGTCAGAATTAGATGATAGCATGGAGCAGCAGATTCAGTCGGTCGAGAGGTTCAGACATCAAGAAGGGGCTCGGTTGGCAAGAGATCACCTATGGGCGAACAAATATACTATGTGGGAAGAGGTCAACATCGCCAAGAGGGCCAGACTTGGTGAAGGATCAGGAGAAACTTGAAGTTTGTTATCATCCCCTGCGTGGGATTGCTTTATTTGTACTTTGTTTTGTAATTTACTTTTCAAACTCTTTTCCCCAATTTTATGTTTGTCCAACATTTTTGAATATTATTAATGAAATATTTTGGGGATAATTAATTGGCTTAAAAAGACATATACATCCTTCAATTCGCTAGGCCTATCCTTGGCACAAAAGGGTCACATGCATGTTTAGGACGCGATATTTGTCTTTTTACTTGTGTGCTTTAACTGTTTATGTGGTACGTTGCTTTGAATGAGGACATCTTTAGCCCACTCCTTTTCAAAAATTTCTGAAAATCTCTACAATGCTAAATACAAATCACCACCAAAATATCTGACCAAAACTCCATGAGTCTTAAGTTTCTCAGTCAGAAATAAAATCCTACTACCAAATCCTAAGCCACTACTCTATCATCTCATGAAAGGTAAAATTGCAGCTAAGATGGAAAAAGGCAAGAGTATCGACATAGAGCTAACTGAGGAGGATTTGAGGATGAAACTACAGCGGCTCAGACAAGAGATCCAAGAAACGAGAGAAAGGAGAATAGAAGTGGAGCTCGCCACCGCAGTGGCACGAGCAGCAAATGCGGCACTAGACGTGGAGTTGGCAGCAAAGATGACAAAATGTGTTGTTATAGATGAAGAGACAGCTGCTGTGCGGAAGAAGCGCGATGCTCTCAAAGAGATAACCTTGATGCTTCAGAAGCCACGTGGAAAACACTCTTTTTTCTGCCAAGAGGCCACCAGCAGTGATCCCAAAGGCGCCGGACCTGAAGCTGCTGAAGAAGATACTGGGGAGGAAATTGCCTATAAGCCTCCTCTTCAGGGACGGTGGAAGGAAGGGAATGAGAAAACCACCCTCGAAGAATATGAGTTACCCTCCGTGATTAATGCGACAATCAGAAAAAGAATGGCCTGAGTGGAGGCACATTTTGTCTTTTAGGAGCTTTATTGTCTGTTTTTCACTTTCCTTGTAATCTTCAAGAAATGAATGAATGAAAATGAAATTTCCTCCTGTTTTCGAACTACGTAGGGCCTGAATTTTCCTTAGGAGATACGTAGGCAGCCTTTCAAGGCCCGGCCCCTATCTTTTTCAAATTTTCTTTTCCCCCTCTTTCATTCTACAATGAAACATTGAGTCCGGATCAACAAATGCCCAGAAATGCAGCAAGAAGACCTTAGCTCAACGCAATTTAACCTTTCTGAGACACCAACCTCGATATAAAAACGAGCAAATTCCTGCTTGTTCAAAAGTCAGTCCCCATTATTCGTGGGTTAGCATGTTCTCAAACAAAGCAACTTTTATGTGTTTATCTGCTTTCTATATGATATTTTGCATTATTTGTGCCGAATCAAAATTAACATATTTGCCTTTGAGTTGTTTTTCTCAACAGGTAATTAGAACTGGTCTGTGTCGATAAGCTGGCTGATCATCCTTATTTTACAAGATCAAAAGGGTCTACAGATTCCTTTCCCAATCAAAGTTCACAAAAGGGAAAAGAAACAATGGGTGATAACAATGAAGAAACCAGCCTTACTGATGTCGTGGTGGCCCAGCCCGCCCTTGCTGATCAGAATGAATTGATCCTACAGTTGATGCAACAAATTGCTGAGATGAGAGTTGAGATGCAGAGAAAACGAGATTTGCCTCCTCCGATTTTTAGTGTCAATGCTCAACCAGACGGAAGACCGCCAGCTCAAATTCCCCCTCCTAACGTGGAACAAGCTCAAAACCCGCCTTCAAGTCCTGTTTGTAATCCTTCCATCATTGACCTTACCACCCAAAACCCCCACTACGCATCAGCCTCTTACCAAACACCACCCCCTCCTCAAAATACCAATCTCCAAGCACCACTCCTTCCCCCTAATGCAAACCACCAAACTGGCCTACCCCTCCACAGCCAAGACACTAATAACCCACGCACTTTCCTCCCTCACCAAAACCCCTGTACACCAACCCCAGACTTATCCCCAAAACTATCACGCCCCTTTAAATGGCCAGAGTCCCTCTATCGCTCCACCACTACCGCAAAAACCCATTTTCCAAATACCAGTTCCCAACGAACATGACCCCCATGGTTCAGAGCTCGACCATTATGTGGAGAGGGAGAGAGAGTGGAGGTCAAAGGAAGAGACCGCCAAGATAGATATGAAAGAGGAAATTAGGAAAGCCATGAAGGAGTTGAACTGCATTCCCGAGGTTGCCGGGTTGAGTTACGAAAACCTATGCATTCATCCGAATTTGGACCTCCCGGAAGGGTTCAAGGTGCCAAAATTTGACATTTTTGGAGGAACAGGGAACCCCTTAGCGCACCTGAGGGCTTACTGTGACCAACTCGTGGGAGTTGGGAGAGACAAAGCTTTGTTAATGCGGCTTTTTAGCCGAAGTTTGAGTGGAGAGGCTCTAGAATGGTTTACGTTTCATGAAACAAAACAGTGGTCTAGCTGGAATGCTCTGGCTAAGGACTTCATCGAACGATTCGCCTACAATGTGGAGATCGTTCCTGATCGTTACTCCTTAGAGAAAATGAAGCAGAAGCTGACCGAGAGTTACAGAGAATTTGCATATAGATGGCGAAAGGAGGCAGCTAGAGTTAGACCTCCTATGTCAGAAAAGGAAATTGTTGAATTGTTTGTGCGGGTGCAAGAGCCCGAATATTATGACAGAATTATGTTGCTCGTTGGAGCAAAATTTGCCGAGGTAGTCAAGGTAGGTGAGACTATCGAGGATGGATTGAGAACTGGGAAGATTGCCCGTGTTGCCGCATCGCCCGGATTTTCGGGCTTGTTGAAGAAGAAAATAGAGGATGTGTCTTCTATCTCTTATGAGGGGAAAAAGCCCCCAAGGAAATCATCATCATACCAAGGTCGTTCTCGACCTTCACAGAGTTTGTACCCGGCATGTTATGCACAGGTTGATTACCAAAATACCCCTCCCACCAGTTACCAAAACACTCCTCTTCCCAGCTATCAAAATACTCCCCTACTATCTACCAAACTCCCCCTCCAGTTTACCAGACTCCATTTCATCAGTACCGAAATGCTGCCCCCAACTGTTCCAACATTCAGACAAATTACCAAACACCTCCCCCAATGTACCAAACCCCAACACCACTTTACCAAAATACCCCCCCGAATTACCAAGCTCCACAACCAAATTACCAAACCAACTCATATCCCAGGTATCAAGCCCCCCGTCCAAATGCTCCAAATTATCGTCAAATACTTCCTCCTCAACAAGGCAATTACGATCCCTCCCGTCCTAGATTTGAGAAGAAGCCTGCCAGAATTTTCACTCCGCTTGTTGAAAGCCGAACAAAGTTGTTCGAACGATTAACTGCGGCAGGATATATTCATCCAGTGGGGCCCAAGCCGGTTGACCCTAGCTCGAAGTTTTACAGACCTGATCAGAGGTGTGCGTATCACTCCAACAGTGTTGGACATGATACTGAAGACTGTATCAACCTGAAGCATAAGATTCAAGACCTGATTGACCAGAATGTGGTCTCTCTTCAGATAGTTGCGCCCAATGTCAATAGTAATCCTTTGCTGAATCATGGAGGCGCCACTATCAATATGATAGAGACAGATGATGATTGGTGCGTGACGAAGGCAATAGTTCCGATTGCTCATGACGAACTAGAAAGGGCTGTAGCTTCATTGAGCATTAGAGAGAAGAAAGAGTTTGTGATTCTGACACCCGAGAAGGTTGTTGCCTTGGTGCCGAGAGAAACTCTTACCCGACCAAAATTTGTGAATGAAACGGCTGTTACCCAGGGTATGACTAGATCCGGCAGGTGCTACACACCGGAAGAGTTGGCTCAAGGAGGGCAGAAAAAGGACCAGGCAAAAAGGCTGATCAGTGAAGCCGAAGCTGAGGAGTTCTGGAGAAAAATGCAACCGAAAGATTATTCGATTGTGAAGCATCTAGAGAAGACGCCGGCTCAGATTTCTGTGTGGGCTTTATTGATGAGTTCGCAGTTGCATAGACAGGCTTTGATGAGAGCTTTGGATGACACATATGTGCCTGTGGGTACTAATAGCGACAATCTAGCGGCTATGATAAACCAAGTTGTTCGAGGGCACCGAATTAGTTTCTGTGACGAAGAGCTGCCCTTCGAAGGCAGGATGCACAACAAGGCTCTGCACGTCACTTGTAAGTGTCGAGACAAGATAATAAATCGTATCTTGGTCGATGACGGGTCCGGTCTTAATATTTGCCCACTTTCGACTCTGAGGCAGCTGAAATTTGACTTGGGAAAGCTTCACCAGAACCAAGTCAATGTGAGGGCTTTTGATGGAGTGCAAAGAGATACATTGGGTGCAGTAAACTTGGATATTCAGGTGGGTCCTGCAGAGTTTAATGTGGAGTTCCAGGTGTTGGATATCAACACTAGTTATAACCTACTTCTGGGAAGACCGTTTATCCATATGGCCGGGGCTGTGCCGTCTACCCTTCACCAACTGATGAAATTTGTTTGGAAGGACCAGGAATTGGTCATTTATGGTGAAGGGAGTCATTCCAATGGGTATGCACCAATCGATGATGATGTCTCTCGAGGTTGCGACTTTTACACGGTGGAGCTGGTAAATGCCACCGATGATGACTTGGCTCCACAGCCTCCTATGCCTGCTGTGTACAAAATGATTGCTACTGTCATGCTCCAGAATGGTTTCGAACCAGGTTTCGGGTTGGGGAAGCATTTCCAAGGAATTGTCGAGCCTATCCAAATCCCCACCAAAGGAGCAAAGTTTGGTTTGGGGTATATTCCCACAGAGGCTGATGAAGCAGAGATGAAGAATAGGAGTATTGATCAAGCATTGGCCAGGCCAATTCTTCATCTATACCAGTCATTTCCGGTACGAGAAAATGTCAATGATGGTGGTCTCGGGGAAGGAATCTGGGGCCTATTTGAGGAGATTGATGCGGTCATCGAGGAAGAGGCTGGAACATCAGGCATCCGTGATGCAGAACCTGATGAGCAATTGCAGAACTGGACCTCCACACCACTCCTGATTTCCCGCTCATCTGGGTAGAAAGGACATGTGTTTTTGTTTATTTTTAAATTCGGTGGTAGTCCGGAAGAGGCCCGAGACCCACCCTTTATGTAATTATTATTTGTTTAAAGCTTTTAAATTCCCTTGTGATGTTTAAATATGTCAAAATAGCTCTCGGCCATGACCAAAGTTTGTGCTTGTTTTTCAATTTAAATGAAAAGCCTCTTTTATTGAAGATTTGTTTATTTATCTGTTTATATTCCTAACTTTGTTCGTTTATGATTTCAGTAATATTAATTTAAAACCTGCCAATGTCATGTCATGTCATGAACCGAGTGAACGAAATGAGGCAGGTGATGATGAGTGTGAGGAATATGAAGAAGAAAATGAGGTTCCCGAACATGTTGCTGAAGAGTTTCGACAATTTGAAAATCAACACAAGCCAAATTTGGAAGAAACCGAAACTGTGAATCTCGGAGATGAGGAATGTGTTAAAGAAGTAAGAATCAGTGTCCATTTGACGGGAGCTCAAAGAAGAGACCTGGTTCGTTTTCTTAGGGAGTACATTGATGTATTTGTCTGGTCTTATAAAGACATGCCAGGGCTGAGCACGAATATGGTGTCCCACAAGTTGCCGATCAATCCAGATTTTAGTCCAGTAAAACAAAAGACTCGAAAGTTCAAGCCTGAGTTGAGTTTGAAGATCAAAGAGGAGATTACAAAGCAGATCGAGTCTCAGGTAGTGGAAGTGACGCAGTATCCGACTTGGTTAGCTAATGTTGTTCCGGTTGCCAAGAAAGACGGAAAAATCAGAATTTGTGTCGACTACAGAGACCTCAACAAAGCGAGCCCAAAAGATAATTTTCCATTGCCAAATATTCACATCCTCATTGATAACTGTGCTAAGCATGAGATGCAGTCATTCGTGGATTGTTATGCGGGTTATCACCAGATCCTGATGGACGAAGAAGATGCAGAAAAAACAGCTTTCATCACACCTTGGGGTGTATATCATTATCGGGTTATGCCATTTGGTCTCAAAAATGCCGGTGCTACTTACATGAGGGCTATGACGACCATTTTTCACGATATGATTCACAAGGAGATCGAGGTGTATGTAGATGATGTCATAATCAAGTCCCGCGAGAGTTCGGATCACTTGACTCACTTGAGGAAATTCTTTGATCGTCTACGCCGATATAATTTGAAGTTAAATCCCGCCTAATGTGCTTTTGGAGTGCCGGCTGGCAAGTTGTTGGGATTTATAGTTAGCAGGAGGGGAATTGAGCTTGACCCTTCCAAGATCAAGGCGATCCAAGAATTGCCTCCTCCAAAGACAAAGAAGGAGGTGATGAGTTTTTTAGGAAGGTTGAACTACATCAGCCGATTCATAGCTCAATCCACCGTAGTGTGTGAGCCCATCTTTAAGTTACTAAAAAAGGATGCCTCGACCAAGTGGACCGGAGAATGTCAAACTGCTTTTGATGCCATTAAGAACTATTTGTCCAATCCACCGGTATTGGTCCCTCCGAGAGAAGGAAGTCCGTTATTGTTATATTTATCTGTCTCAGATAATGCATTGGGATGCGTGCTTGGTCAACATGACGAAACTGGGAAGAAAGAGCGAGCCATTTATTACTTGAGCAAAAAGTTCACTCCATATGAGGTTCGTTACACTCTTTTGGAGAGAACATGTTGTGCTATAACTTGGATCGCTCAAAAGTTGAGACATTATTTTTCTTCTTATACCACATACCTTATATCCAGGATGGACCCGTTGAAGTATATTTTCCAGAAAGCAATGCCGATTGGGAAATTGGCTAAATGGCAAATGATTTTGAGTGAGTTCGACATTGTGTATGTGACACAAAAGGCGATAAAAGTACAAGCCTTAGCTGATCATCTCGCAGAAAATCCAGTTGATGAAGAGTATGAACCACTCAAGACTTATTTTCCCGATGAAGAAGTTGCATTCGTGGGTGAAGATATTTCTGAAGCGTACCTAAGTTGGAGAGTGTTCTTTGATGGAGCGGCAAATCACCAAGGAAAAGGTATTGGAGCAGTCTTAGTATCAGAATCCGGTCAACACTATCCTATGGCAGCTAAACTCCGATTTAACTGCACAAACAACATGGCAGAATACGAAGCTTGCATTCTTGGATTGAAAATGGCCATCGACATGAATGTTCATGAGCTGTTGGTTATTGGAGATTCAGATTTGCTGATTCACCAAGTTCAAGGAGAATGGGCAGTGAAGAATCCAAAGATCACACCGTATGTGCAGTATATACAGAACTTGTGGAAAAGATTTCGAAAGATTGAATTCAAGCACACTCCCAGGACACAGAATGAGTTGGCCGATGCTCTTGCCACCATTGCCTCAATGATCAAACATCCAGATACAAGCTATATTGATCCAGTGGATATAGAGGTGAAAGAACAGCTTGTTCATTGTTCACACGTCGAAGAAGAACCAGATGGTTTGCCTTGGTATTTTGACATTAAGAAGTATTTAGAAGATGGGACTTATCCTGAGAATGCAACGTTCAACCAGAAGAAATCGATACGCCGTATGGCCCTCAATTTCTTTGCAAGCGGGGAAATCCTTTACAGGAGGACTCCAGATTTAGGTCTTCTCAGATGCGTTGATGCTAATGAAGCTGCAAAGCTTCTGGAACAGATATATGCCGGAGTTTGTGGTACTCACATGAATGGGCTCACTTTGGCCAGGAAGATTCTTCGCGCTGGTTATTTTTGGATGACTATGGAACATGACTGTTGCAAGTTTGTGCAAAAGTGTCATAAGTGTCAAGTGCATGGAGATTTGATTCGGGTGCCTCCTCATGAACTCAATGCTATGAGTTCACCTTGGCCATTTATAGCTTGGGGCATGGATGTCATTGGTCCAATAGAGCCAGCCGCCTCTAACGGACACAGATTCATTTTGGTTGCCATTGACTACTTCACCAAGTGGGTGGAAGCAGCTTCGTACAAGTCGGTAACCAAGAAAGTTGTAGCTGATTTTGTTCGCAACAACCTGATATGTAGGTTTGGAGTACCAGAATCCATCATTACTGATAACGGAGCGAATCTTAACAGTCACTTGATGAGAGAGATATGTGAACAATTCAAGATTACTCACCGGAATTCCACCGCCTATCGTCCCCAAATGAACGGAGCTGTAGAAGCCGCCAACAAGAACATAAAGAAGATTTTGAGGAAGATGATTGAAAATCGCAGAGGTTGGCACGAGATGTTGCCATATGCTTTGTTGGGTTACCGAACAACTGTCAGAACATCAGTTGGAGCTACTCCATATTTGCTAGTATATGGAACAGAGGCAGTTATACCTGCAGAAGTTGAAATACCTTCATTGAGAATCATCCAAGAAGCTGAATTGAATGATGTTGAATGGGTTCGCAAGCGGATTGACCAGTTAACCTTGATCGATGAGAAGAGAATGGTTGCCGTTTGTCATGGTCAATTGTATCGACAGAGAATGACTCGTGCTTTTCACAAGAAAGTAAGATCCAGGACATTTGAAGTTGGTCAGTTAGTTCTTAAGCGCATTTTCCCTCATCAGGATGAATATAAAGGGAAATTTGCACCAAATTGGCAAGGACCCTACATGGTTCGCAAAGTGTTATCCGGAGGTGCCTTAGTCCTATCGGAGATGGATGGCACCGAATGGCCGAAACCAATCAACTCAAATGTTGTCAAGAGATACTATGTGTGAAGTTTCAGCTTGTATTTTTATCATTTCCTTGTAATCGTTCTATTTGCTTGTAATTGCTTCGTTTTAAATTTTATCCCTCTTGTAATGAACTACGTCTGACCTGAATTCTCAAGAATGAGATATGTAGGCGGCCTATGTCGGCTTCGGTCACTCCTTTATCCCTTTTCAATATTTCTTTGTATTTGAACTACGTCTGACCTGAATTCTCAAGAATGAGATATGTAGGCGGCCTATGTCGGCTTCGATCACTCCTTTATCCCTTTTCAATATTTCTTTGTATTTGAACTACGTCTGACCTGAATTCTCAAGAATGAGATACGTAGGCGGCCTATGTCGGCTTCGGTCACTCCTTTATCCCTTTTCAATATTTCTTTGTATTTGAACTACGTTCGACCTGAATTCTCGAGAATGAGATACGTAGGCGGCCTATGTCGGCCTCGGTCGGTTCTTTGCTTAAATTTTTCTATTTTTTGTTAATCCTTGAGGAGGGAACTTCATTTGACCTGATTCCTGCCTCAACTGGATACGTAGGCGCCACAAAGGTTCGGTCATATCTCCCGTAAGATTTCTATTTTTCCTTTACAATAGAAACTGGGACAAATTTTTGAGAGGGACTCAAAAATTCTCAAGAAGACGATCTCTCCAACAAAGTCGAGGCTAAAGTTACTTTGAAATTTGCAACTGGGAAAGAATTTTTTAGAAGATCTCAAAAATTCCGTGATTGCTTACCAACAGTTCGAGATAAGTCAAGATAGTTAACTGGGACAGAAATTTTTGAGGATGATCTCAAAAATTTCAATAAGGTTCAACGAGAGTTTAGAGAAACTGTGAATACTTCCCAACAAGTGATAAGACAGATCTCAAAACACCAACTCTGAATGATGTTCATTTAACTTGACGTGACATGACACTTGGCAGTGACTTTTTCCAAAAACTACTTTTGAAAATCTATTTTCCTTAAAAAACTTTTCCTTCATGTTTCAATTATATTTGCATAAAAAAATGTTTTGTCTTATCTATCAAGAAGCGGGAGATCGGAGAAATCAACTGAAGATAACAAGACAAGGAGCAGACAACCGAAGAGATCGACACAGATCAATTCATTTTATTTTATTTCTTAACCTAACAATTTTTCTGTGGATACAGGTTTATAGGTTTACCTCAAAATCAACATATTCCTCCATTCGATGAATATGGAGAAGTCAAAAGGGCGAGGAGCTCCCCCAAAATTGACAATTTTTTCGGTGGATGCAGGAAATATTTTATGTTTCTTATATCAAATATTTGGGAGTATGAATATCATTATTTCATTTAAATTCCCAACAAGGCGAAATCCATAATGGACATACGATTATGTTCGGAGTGGTGNTTCATTTTATTTTAGTTATTTATTTTACTATAAATAGTTATTTCAAATTACTTTTTCCATTCATTTTTATGTATTTTATGGAAGAACTTATTTTTTAAAACAAAAAAAAGTTCAAAAATACTCCCCAGCTATTGGAAAAGTATATTGATCCACTTTTACCCCTCAAAACTAATAGATGTCATGTTATCTAAAAAATCACAATAAATAAATTTATTTTGTTGACGGGTAGTAATTATCATATTGTTGGATGGATCTTGCTACTTCATGGATAATCAAGGATGTTAGAAGAAATTAAATTATAGATATTGACCTCATTGTGTCAAATTTTCAAATAGTAATGAAGTTTCTTGAAAATTAGCTCATCACAACATCTCAATTTAATCCTACGTCAAAGGGTTGAAAAAATCAACGTCACTATTTGAACAACTCAGAGTTGTCTTTTTTTGCTTTATGGATATGAAAATGAACGTTAAATTGGATTAAATTATCAATTACTTCTGCCATAAATTGAATTGACTATCGATTGTGAATGAGCTTGTTGGTTGACTTTGACAATCGCATTATAAAATAGTGACTTCCGAATCAGATCATTTGAAAGGTAATTACGTACATATAATATTATCAATAACAAATATTAAATAATATAAAAAATAGATGATGTTAGATAACATTGATAATGTAAAATAAATTGTTTACATTATCAACCTATATAACTTGAAAGAATAGAACCAACACGAAACTAGACTATTTTGAGTCCATATTAAAACACACTAGCTCTTCAAGCTTAGCTTGATAACAGCATTGGTACAATTATTTTTAATCAATTCTTTTTTAAAAATTATTTTTAAAAAACTACAAAAGAAAACAAAAATAAAAAAAAACACTCTCAATAATCCTGAATCCATCCTTCACACAACCAAATCTAAGCGCGCGCACACACATACAAACACAAAAAGGGTATAACATGTCAAAGGGGGCTCGATCTACTTATAGTGATGGCGAGCGTGTGGTCCTCACGCAAGTGAAGCTACATATCTGCTTATAAATTCAACATAACTCACTAATTTTAAGCCATTATAATTTATTAAAAAAACTATATCTACCTTTACCACAATTCAGAATCTATAAACTCAAAATACTGACTGAACCTCTGTCAACTCATGTTCAACTTATTGGTGCTGATGGTGATGGTGGTGGTAGTCGTGGAGATGGTGGTGATGGTGGCGGTGGAGTTGGTGGTGGTGGCTTCATAGGAGGGAG
This sequence comes from Solanum stenotomum, assembly GCF_019186545.1. Taxonomy (NCBI): domain Eukaryota; kingdom Viridiplantae; phylum Streptophyta; class Magnoliopsida; order Solanales; family Solanaceae; genus Solanum; species Solanum stenotomum. Next base: position 62,109,505 of record NC_064283.1, read on the forward strand.
ATGCATATGAGATTCCTTATTAGATTGTGGTGGTGACATTGTTATTTTGCCTCTAATTAAACCAAAACCTCTTAGCTCTCTAGCAATCTTGAATTGAGAAAATAACTCCTTGTAGGAATTATTATATTGTAGATTGGATCTTGATGCTACTAATTCCACACAAATTAATTCATGAATGATAAAAAATATTAGAAGAAATGAAATTCTACTTACTCCCCTCATACTTCCAAATAGTAATGAGTTTTATGAAAATTAAGTTATCACAACATCTCTATTTATATTACTTTTGTACATCTTCTATGGATTTTTTTAAAAATCGATAAAAATAACACGTTAGTTAATCGTGACTCGTGAGTCAAAAGGGTTACCAAAATCAATGTCGTATAATTATATTCTTGAACAACTAATAATGTAAAATAATCAGTACACTTTATATACTAGGTTAAATCCACTAACAATTTTATTGATATTTAATCGTTCCAATTCCAACTTGCTAAATATTTTCATTTGACGATCAATAATAAAATAATTTTTTTATACTTTAGTCCTATCACTTTCCTAAATTAATCAAATGATATAGTCAGAGCCCGTGACTTTTATTAGCAACTTGTTTTTGAAAAGTTGACTCTTTGACTCTCAAGTCTTTGTCATTTTGCTTGTTGAAATTGAGGTCTTTTTAATTTGACTTGTTCATATTGAATGTTCCTAATGAGGAAAAATGGGTAATAAAAGACAACTAGATTACATGTTATTTACATGATTTAACTTACTTTTCTCGGGAAGCTCTTAATCTCACTGGCAGTTGAATCATGTCATTTAGGTTATATATTGATATGTGATGTGTTGGGAATGATATAAAAGGTTTATTGATTCATTATTGATGTTGTATCACGACTGTGTTGTTGTGAAATATGCAGTGATATAAAAATGGTTATCTCCTTATTATTTGTGAACATGTCATATGCATTGGGAGACATGGTTGTGACAAGTGTTATGTGAATTGAGAAAGGATAAGAAATTAAAGAAGATGTACCATTTCGAAAGACGTGTCGCATGTCACGATGGATATTATATTTTGAGGGACGTGTCGCACGTCGTGACGGATATTATAATTCGAGGGACGTGTCGTACGCCGCAACAAATTCTATTATGGCCAAATCCATCAGTGGCCCCCTAAAGTTGACAGCAATTTTCACTTAAACACTTTAACTAGACTTTGTTCATTTTAGACACCTCATGTCAGATCACATTGTGTCATTTTGACACTTTTTTCACTAGCACATGTTGACTTCAAGTGTGTGTTAACCAAGCTCGTCCACGTGGATTAGATGCCCAATTATATCATGCCAACTCATTAAAAGTCTATCATATTAAAGAGAAAAAATAAGAATTAAAATACATGACAATAACTAATGAATAAATGACATGTGGTCTTTTTATCCCAAATAAATAAATAAAATATTTAACAAATTTAAAGAAAAATGCAACCCCCCACAACTTCCCCAGTCATCTTCCCCGTTCATCTTCTCCATTGTATTACTCCATTTTTATTATTTTTGAGCTTTATTTTTTCTGTCATAAACCCACACCCACACAATCTACTCTATCATATTCCTTCATTTTCATTATCTTTTCCATCACACCCACAACCACACATCCATCTTCCCCGTTTTATTCCTCTTTTTCATGATTTTTTTTCTGCCATATTCCCCATTCATTGCACCCTCCCTCCCATTTCTTCATTTGATTTAGGGCTAAAAGGTGCAAATGTATAACAACAATGGTTCATATTTTTAAGATTGCGTCTCTTTTCTTTAATTTTGTGATATTTGTAGTGTAATTAGGGCTCAAGGTTAGTGAGATTAACATTTACATAGTAAAAATTGAGATTTTTGGCTCCTATTTTAGGATTATTGTGGATGAACTTTATATGATTTAGGGTGTTGTTGATATGGGTTCGATTTCTTGTTTCTTTTTGGGTCTATCTGAGTTTGTAGTGCGAAATTTAAATTGAAATTATTATAACAAAAGATTTAAACTCCATTGAAGTACTTTAAGCTTTGAGAAATAATGGGAGGGATAGTGGCTATAAAATGGGAAAGAAGGAGAGAAAAAATAAAATAAAATAGACTAAATAAGTCCCTCACACGTCTATAGCGAGTGTATAACACTCAATTTGCCATGTCAGCTGAAAGTGTCAAAATGACACAACAGAGCCTAACATGAGGTGTCTAAAATGAACAAAGCCTAGTTAAAGTGTCTAAGTGAAAATTGCTGCCAACTTTAGGGGGCCACCGATGGGTTAGACCTTCTATTATCGAGGGTCGTGTCGCATGGTGCGACATATGCATGGACAGATATGTCCCATGGATCCCGGACTGAGAGACAACGGGTGTGTATCATTAGGTCAGACTTGCATCACCAACGATTATACTATGATCAAATATGTTGTAACACTCTTAAATAAAACTTTATGAGGGTCCTATGCTCCCTTTGGAAAGTATTTTATGACATTTACTGGGTGAGTTGAATTATATCCTTGACTCATTCGTTTAGACTAATGGGATCTTAGTAGCTTATTTGGTTGGTTACTGAACTCTCACCTTGTTGGTGAGGGTTCGATTCCCTACAATTTAATCCCCTTTCATTTCCCCTTGAAATAAAAAAATATAAAAGGAATTACAAATCGAAGGTTTTTATTTCTCGTTTGTACACACGTTGATCAAAAGTCAAAACGACAAAAAAGTTCGATCATTATCACTCATTACACTCTTCAAACAAAAGAGAAATTGAAAGATATATAAACAGACGTCATGTGCATCTTCTTCTTCTTCTTCTTCTTTTTCCAAAGGTCGATCTCATGATATTGACTATGATACTTCTTGTTAAAATCAAATGCTTACTATCACGACAAAAACGATATCTGGTAGCAAAATTGTACCTTTATTATATTTCTTAACTAAGTCCATCAATGAGCATCACATTCGATCATTAGTCCTACAAGAATCATCCAAGCCCCTTGTGAGCGTTGTCTTAGTCTCTTAGACAACATGTTAATGTTACCAAACACTAACTAGCTTACCTCATGATCAATTTTTTTATTACAATATATATGAGTCATGAATCAAAATACATGGTAATACACGCATCCTTAATCTTTTATTCCAAATCTAAAAGCACTCACAAAAGAAAAAGAAAATACATATCGGATGAGACATGATGTCAAGCCCTATCAGAGCGGACAGGTCTGCTTATAGATTTTGCAACTTAATTATTTTTATTTAAAACTCTATATTTATAATAAAATATTTCCTTAACTAATAGTACTCAATAATGAGTCTTTTTTAAAATTCAAAATTCTAGTTGTCTTTATCAATTCAAGGATAGCTTGTTGGTACTTTCGATGGTGATGGTGATGGTGGTGGTGCTCGAAATTTAATATAAGGACCATGAGTAGGAGGGACAAGCATATGAGATACCTTATTATGATATGGTGGTGGTGGTGATATTTTTTTGCCTCTTAACTCTCTAGCAACTTTAAATTGAGAAAACAATTCCTTGTACGAATTATCATATTGTTGGATGGACCTTGCTTTTGCTTCATGAATGATCAAGGATATCACAAGAAATAAAATTATACATAATGCCCTCATTGTTTCAAATTATAAATAGTAGTAATGACTAATGAGTTCTCTTTAAAATTAAGTTATCACAACATCCCAATTTATACTTGCTACATTTTAATTTAATTTTCCTGTTTTGATTTGTAACGGATTTAAAAAGGTAAAAAAGAGTTTTGATTTTTGTGATCTTAAAATAAAGATACATAAGATATATCAAAATGTACTTTAATTTTGTGGTTTTAAACATACCACTTGAAAAATTGCAATTAAAGAATTGCCAGAAAAAAATGATATATCTTTTAAAATGGACCAAAAAAAAAAAGTATGACAAATAAATTGTAACAGAAAGAGTATTACTTGGTCTATCTTACTTTTTGGTTTATTTTCTAACATATATTTAATGATCGACAAAATGCCGCATTATTCTTTTGTAAGATGGTGACACAATAATTCAAGTGATTTTTCAAATGTTGGAATCAAATTAAATTAATTAAGTCAATTTTTCATTAAAAAAAATATATACAAATCAAGCTAGAAAGTAAAGATAAAGAACTGAATTACTATAAAGGCAATCTAGACTTACGAACCAAGAGTGCAAACTATAAATATCGTAAAATTTTAAATCTTTCTATATGTGTATATGTAATTACAATTTTAACTAAATATTTCTATAGTTAAGTCGGTTCGATTCATTAAAACTAAAATAAAACCAAATCAAAAAGATGTAGGAGGTTTTTCTTATATGAGTTTTTCGAGAACACCTCTAATATGCAAATATATATTAATGAATTGGGGTCCCTCTAAGATGGCGAGGAAACTAACACTATATAAATAAATAAAAGATTAGTTATGAACTTTATCGTTAAATTACTTGTAGGTAATCAATTTTATATTAATCAATCATGAATTAGCAATGAAATTTGTATTTTGCTACAGAATTTTACTGTGGTTGCTTCTTCCTTTAGACATAACTGCCATAATAAAAACGGGTGAATATCTTATAATTCAATTAAGATGATGAGAAAACTAACTTTGAGAAAAACTACGTTTCCTTTATACTTACCTAACAAAAAAAGTCGATGCAATGAAAGAAAATGACATAATACATAAACATGACCCTTAACTTGGCTTCAACGGACAACTATGCCTTTCAACTTTGAGTGTGCACAAATAGACACTTAAACTTGTATAAAATTGAACAAGTAGACACACGTGTCCTACATGACATAATACATGTAGGACGCCACATAGGATACAAAATTTTCATGTAATGTGCCATGTAGGATGAATGTGTTTATTTGTTTAATTTTATACAAGTTTAAGCGTTTACTTGTGCACACCCAAAGTTAAAGGTCATAATTGTCAGCTGATGTCAAGTTAAAGATCATGTTTATGTATTCTGCCAAAGAAAATGCCACCAAACTTTTAGACTTTTTTGTATATTCATTTATTATAGTCCGTATTAATCAATTTAATCCAAATGTTTTACTAACTAGTATGTCCCATCACATTTATTAGCAGCTCGTTTTCTAAAAGTTGATTATTTGACTATCAAAGTCTTCGTCAACTTTCTTTTTTTTCTAAAATGAAGAAAGTCTTTTGAATTTTATAATTTTAAATATATTATAGTATTTATATAATTAGAAAAAATTATCATTAAGTTGAAGAAAAAAGTATTTCGTAGTAATTACTAAATTTTTTTGTGTATTACAAGTTGAAGAAATGCTTACGTTATCAACCTATATATTTTGGAAAATAGAATCAACACCAAACCACACTGTTTTGAGTCCATATTAAAACACTAGCCCTTCAAGCTTGATAACAATATTGGAACAATTGTTTTTATTAATTCTTGTTCAAAAGTTGTTTTTAAAAAACTACAAAAGAAACAAAAATAAAAAATACTCACAATAATCCTGAATCCATCCTTTCACACAACCAAATCTAAGCGCATGTGTTGAGAATATAGTGTACAGTGAAGTCTGTTAGTGTACAGTGAAGTTTGTTAGCACAGTAGAGTTAGTTAGTTAGCTGCAACAGTGAAGTTAGTCAGTTAGTTAGTTGCTTTTCATTATTCTAGAATTGAGTAGATGCTTCTAGATTTTATTAAGTAGAAATTGTATATAAGGATCACAATGTAACACTTATCACTTCTTAGTTTTTTCAATAAAAGTTTTCTCTCTTCTCTTTCAATCCAGTTTCTCTGTGCACAAGTTTGACCTCCATTAATGGAGGAACAGAGCAATTTAGCAGATTCATGTTGCTGATTTTTATCATGGTATCAGAGCTTTGTTGATTGGTTGTGTTCTTCCTCTATCTTCGATTTACTTCGTGAGTTTTTTTCCCCGCTGTAATTGTGAATTTCTGTTGCTTTTTACTCTCGCGATCTTCATCTGATTCATCTTTGCTGTTGAGTTCTCTGGTTTATTGCACAAATTGAATTCTCATTTTGTGATTGAATCACTTCGCGAACAAATTTAACATCATGGTTGATCTCCAAGCTGATCTTGCTTCTAGTTCGTCCATAGTTCGAATGGCTTTTACCAGTCCTTCTTACATCCTTCAGAGAGTGCAGGTTCCTCTCTTTTGCCTGCAGTTTTTGATGGCACTGGGTATAGATCTTGGAGAAGGGCTGTTCTTAGAGCTCTTTCAGTCAAGAGTAAAACAGGGTTCATTAACAGAACAATTGTGCGACCTACTCATACTGGTCCCAGTTTTATGCAGTGGGAGAGGTGTGATGACATGGTCACCTCTTGGATTCTGAATTCCCTGTCCCCAGAATTGCGTGATAGCCTGCAGTATGTGAACAATGCCAAGGAACTTTGGGTAAAGTTGGAAGAGAGATATGATCAGAAAAATGGTTGCAAGATGTATCAGTTGCAAAAGGAGATCAATGATCTTGTCCAAGGCACTCTGGACATTACTGGATATTACACAAAGATGAAAAAGTTGTGGGAGGAAATGAGTACCGTCAATGTTAATTCTCAGTGCACTTGTGTGTGTGTTTGTGGTGGTAAGACCAAAATGCACAAAGCTGAACAAGACAGGAGACTCATACATTTTTTTATGGGACTAAATGAGATGTATACAACTGTTAAAGGCAATATTCTCATGATGAACATACTTCCTAGCATGGCTCAAGCCTTTGCCATCTTGTCCCAAGAGGAAAAACAAAGAGAGGTGAGACCTCATAATCATACAGCCTTAGATTCTACCTCACTCAATGCCTATTGCCAGACCAATGGTAGTGCAGAATACAAAGGGTTCAGAACTAATTACAGTTCATCTAGAGGGAGTGGAACCAGCTCTGCGAATACAAACACCAATGTTGTGTTTAGGGGAAATTCCAGTTCCAGTACTAGCAGGTCATCTTTGTTTTGTGATTACTGCAAGAAATCAGGGCACACAAAGGATAGATGCTACAAGCTTCATGGGTGTCCATCCAATCCAAGGTTTCAAAAGGGAAAAGGCACAGGTTATGCAACAAATGTGTGTGCATCTGATATGAATGAGCATCAGGCTAAGGAGGGACCTGAAATCAAGAGGCAAATGCCCCTAAAATTGTCCAAAGATCAATATGAACAGTTGCTTAACCTTTTAGGGACTCTATAGGTTAGAAATGGAGCCTCTGACTCAGACAACTCAGACATTATATTGAATGGAGCTGTGAATCTGGCAGGTATACTTGTTTGTTACTCTTTTATTACTGATATTGGTGATCTTTCTTGTAAATGTGTCAAACTAAATGCTGGCTCTTGGATCATAGACTCAGGAGCATCACACCACATGACTTACAACAAAACCAACCTCACAAACATTAAATCACTTCCATACCCATTCCTAATTTCATTGCCTAATGGTTATAAGGTCAAAGTGATTGAAATTGGTGATGTTTGCTTAAGTCCAGCACTGACTCTGAACAAAGTATTATTTGTTCCTAGCTTTAAGTTTAATCTGATCTCTGTTAATTGCCTAGCACTACAACTCAATGGTATAGTCAGTTTTAACAAATCTTCTTGTTTATTGCAGGGCCCTTCTCTAAAGAGCCCTCTGAAACTTGGTAGAGCCAAGAATGGTCTATACTTCCTATGTCACAAGTGCCACAACTGTTATGCATCCTCTACTCAAAATAATTCACATGTTGCTTGTCATCTTGTTCCTTCTGTAGCCAATATTGGCAGGAAGAAAAATCCTAATGTGTGCACCACATCTTTTGTAAAAAGTCCTTCTATCAATAAAGAAGTTTGCAATGTTGTTAATTCTCATTCTTGTCTTACTGATTCTTGTTCCTCATTTGCTAATACTTTCACTCATACTCATGATGATGAACTATTATGGCATGCTAGATTAGGACATGTACGTTTTGTCAAAATGAAAAACATTTCAACCATATGTATAAATTTTTCAAATAAACAGTCTTTTACTTGCACCATATATCCTATGGCTAGGCAAACTAGGATGCCCTTTCCAGAAAGTACCACTACTACCACTCAAGTGTTTGAATTACTACACATTGACTTATGGGGACCATACCACATTCCCACTCATGATGGTTATCATTACTTTCTCATTATGGTAGATGACCACAGTAGATCCATTTGGACACAATTACTAAGATGTAAGAGTAGTGCTCTCCAAACCATCAAAGCATTCATATCTCTCATAGAAAATCAGTTCCAAACCAAGGTGAAAGCCATAAGATCTGATAATGGTCTGGAGTTCACTTCAGTTGAGGCCACTTGCTTCTTTAATTCCAAAAGCATCATACACCAGAAAACTTGTCCTTACCTCAACAAAATGGGGTAGTGGAAAGGAAACATAAGTACCTTCTTGAAACAACAAGAGCTCTTTTGTTCGAGTCAAAGTTGCCCATGAGGTACTGGGGGGATTGTGTATTAACTGCCACATACCTCATAAATAAATTGCCCTCTCAACTTCTTCATAATAAATCTCCATATAAACTATTATACCACAAACAACCCACATATTCTCATCTTAAAAGCTTTGGTTGTCTTTGTTTTCCCACTACCTTGAAAACTCATAAGGACAAATTTGAACCAAGAACCACACCTCACATCTTTATTGGCTATCCTTTCAACAAAAAAGGTTACAAGGTTCTGAATTTAGCTACCAAAAAAGTTCATATATCTAGAGATGTCATTTTTCATGAAAAAGTATTTCCATTTGTCATTGCTCTTGTTGGCTCTAGTTTTAATTCTATCCTACAGATGGTAATTCATACCACTGATATAACTTGTTTGCATGGGAAAACAAACAATTTTGTTAATGATGATTTGCTGGATAATTTCACATCACATGAGATCACTGATGGCCAAGTACTTATTAATACCAATTTGACCACAACACCACCTGAAGTCACACATGAACCTACAACACAATATACTTTGTCTGATCCCTATACCTCTACAAACAATAATATTTTTCCAGCACTTAAAAGAACCACTGGGACAATTCATACTCCTAATTACCTCAAAGAATACAACTATACCTTGCCTAGCCTGCAGTCCCTTACATCTTTTATGTCCCAACATGATCATGTTTGTTTCAGTGGTTTTTGTTCTGATAGTCAGCAGCTAGTGAAAACCATTTCACATGAATGTGAACCTAATATGACACAGGAGTTTGAAGCTTTGTATGCCAACGACACTTAGGAAATGGTCACATTACCTGAAGGGAAGAAAGTTATTGGTTGCAAGTGGGTGTACAAAATCAAACATAAGGCTGATGGCAGTGTGGAGAGGTTTAAGGCAAGATTGGTAGTCAAAGGCTACATACAACAGGCTGGGATAGATTACACTCAAACCTTTTCACTTGTGGTTAAGATGACCATTGTTAGAACCTTGATTTCTTTGACAGTCAAGAAAGGTTGGGACCTATACCAATTGGATGTCAACAATGCATTCTTGCATGGTGATTTAAATGAGGAAGTGTACATGGCACCTCCATAAGGTCTTGTTGTAGGTTGTGACAACATGGTATGAAAATTGAAGAAATCTTTGTATGGATTGAAGCATGCCAGTAGACAATGGTATGATAAGTTGGCACACAGTCTTTGTTCGAAAGGATGTCAACACTCAGATAGTGACTATTCACTATAAAAGGAAATGATGTTCCTTGGTTTTTGTTACCATATATGTGGATGACATAATTATGACTGAGACTGATATTGATGAGATCAACTCTTTAAAGGTCTTCCTGAATGATCAGTTCAAGATAAAGGATTTGAACAAATTACATTACTTTATGGGACTGGAAATCTTATATAGGCATGATGGTGTTCTTATTTCACAAAGAAAATTTACTTCTGATCTCCTGAAAGACTTTGATGTACTGAATTACAAGGCCACCACATCACCACTTGATTGCACTGAGAAGTTGAAAGCTACAGATGGCAAGCTCTCTTGTCTGATCCTACTCACTATAGAAAGTTGGTTGGCAAACTAAATTGTCTTACCAACACCATAATAGACATAGCTTACAGTGTACAATACTTGAGTCAATTCATGCAAACACCTAGGGAGCCACATTTGAGAGAAGATTATCATGTACTGAGATACTTAAAGCAAGACCCTACAATAGGGATTTTCATTTCAAACAAACCTGATCTCACTATTAGTGCTTATTGTGATTTAGACTGGGCTGCATGCCCTGATTCAAGGAAGTCTGTAAGTGGATACCTAGTGCTTATGAGTGATAGCGCTATCAGTTGGAAGTCTAAGAAGCAAACCACAATATCATTGTCTTCTGCTGAAACTGAATATAAAGTTGTAAGACAAGTTGTGGGAGAATTAGTGTGGCTTGAAAGGCTGCTTGATGAATTGACTGTCAAATGCTCCTTGCCAATACATGTCTATTATGACAGCCAAGCAACAGTCCATATTGCCAAGAATCCAGTCTTCCATGAGAGGACAAAACACATAGAAATCGACTGTTATTTTGTCAGGACTAAAATCCAGCAAGGCTTGATCACACTCCATCACATCCCCAATTATTCACAGTTGGCAGATATCTTCACCAAGGCTTTAACTGGGGTTAAACATACTACTCTATTGAACAAGTTGTCTGTAATTACCTCACCTCCAACTTGAGAGGGTGTTGAGAATATAGTGTACAGTAAAGTCTGTTAGCACAGTAGAGTTAGTTAGTTAGCTGCAACAGTGAAGTTAGTTATTTTTCATTATTCTAGAATTGAGTAGATCCTTCTAAATTTTATTAATTAGAAATTGTATATAAGTGTCACACCCCGAGCTACCCTCGAGACGTGGATACGGGACCTAGGACCACAAGTGATCCCAAGCTAACCCTGTTGGCATGATCATGAGCATACTAAAGATAATAAACTGATGCTGAAGCTAAATCATAAATAAAATGAAAAGATGGGGAATACCCATATACTATAACTGAAATGAATGAAAACTGATGAGTTTAATACAAAGAAGATATTAACTCAATACTAAGCTGAATCTATCTATGTCTGAAAATCGCCTCTAACTGACTAGAAATGCTGGGACAGGCCCCAGCTAAGTCTAGCAAAACCGAAACTAAAGGACTAAAAAGAATATTGAAAAGAGACTCATGACTATTGTCCTCGGAGAATGAGGACTCACCACTGTTTCTGCTGAACTGGAGATCGGGAACCGATCTAAGCGTGATCTAGATGCTGAGAATCTGAACCTACATCACGAGAAGATGTAGCGCACGTATGCGTCAGTACTTGAAAGGTACTGAGCATGCAGGATAGAGTAAAGCTGAAATAGCATATAACTGAACAAAGCAATAAAGCAATGAAATAATCTGAACATGATATAGATACTGAATACTGAGCTAACTGATGCAATGACCAAATTTATAACATGCTAAGACTGAATACTGACTATACTGAAATATGGTCAATGCAATAAAGTCTGACTGAACTGTGGGAGCTACTAATAACCGACATAAAACCACATGAGCTAAATGTGGAGTCCGATGTATATGCCCCATTGAGAGGACCCAATACACCCGGCCAAAGGTGTAAAAGCATGCTGACGTGATCACTAAACTGATGTTGCCCATAGAGGGGACTTACACCTACGTGGCTCGTAGTTCTAGGACTATATAGGTACGCTAAACCCTAGTCCAACTCGGTATTATGCTACTTCCAATGAATTAAGTGGTTAACTGGGTATGACTGAATTTCTGTAAATACTGGATAGCTCGAACTGAACATGCAAACTGAGAATGCAACAATTAATCTGATAATGATGCATTCATAAACAGATGCATGTATAACTGAATACTGAAATATCTGACCTAGCATGTGTAATTCAAGAACTAATGAAATACATAGCTAGGGTTCTGAAGTTCATGCAATAAACTGAGAAATAACATGATAATTGGAACATTTAAATAACTAATTCATGATGATCTGCTGTAATTCTAGAAACCCTAGGTCTGTTCATAATCATGGAATCAAGAATCTGACTGAATTCTAGGGACCTAATGTAACGACCCAGAAAATGATAGAGTGAAACTAGAGCCTCACATGTGAGTTTGGAGTCGAGAATTTAATGAAATGATTATATTTGAATTTGACCCAAAAAGTTCTTAAAAATGTGCTTCGGAAGTTACCGGAAACTTGTTTAGAGTATATAAAAAGATCCGTTTCGTTTTTTGAAAATCCGACTTCATATTCTTGTTTAGGGGGTCAAATTGAGTGGGAAATGGGTCTAACCCAAATTTTAGAGCAACCGTATCAAAATCCGAAATTTTAAAGTGAAGCCTTTTTCGAGGGTCTACTTTGGAGGGTCATATCTCCTAGCACACAAATAATTGGGTGGCCCATAACATATCCATGGAAAGCCCTTTGAGTTAGCTACCTAACGCACTTCGTTTCACCTCATTCGGAGTTCGGACGAAGAAGTTATGCCCATTTCCGTAAAATCTGTCCGGCAGAAAAAGGCATTTCCAGTAGCCGAATTACTGTTCATTTTACTGTTCACCCGCCTGAAAATTTTTCCAAGTGTTGGACCATTTTTTTTAAAAAAGACTTATGTTATTCCTATATACTATTAGTTCATCCCCATCCCTAAAATCATTCCCTCTCTCAAATATTTCTCTCCAACTCAAGAAGAAGAAGAAGTGGGAGCTAGGGCTTGGATTCAAAGCTTTCTTCATCAAATTTTGTGGGAGATCATAGCAAAGGTATGGGGATCCTTTATCCTTGATCATTCTTTCTTTCAAGGAGCCCAATCAAAAGGTTTTCAAGGTTTTTCAAATACACAAAAAAATCCTATTTCGATTCTAGCATGGGTTCTTGCATAAGAAAGGTTTTAAATGATGATTTATATTGTTATTAATGATTATTAATGATTTTTAGAAAGAAATCCCCATGAACCCATGTTTTCCCTAAATTCCTAAAGTTGGCATATGAAGTGGGATTATTGTTTGTGATTGAATGATGATAGAATTATGCTTAAATGGAGTTGAATAGTTGATTTTTATTATTAGCTATGCTTATCTATTGTGAATTATTGGAGAGTTGAGGAATGATGATTGTGGCTTTGGAAAAGGGTAAGTTGGCCTAACTTCATTGTTAATGTAGAATTGATATAGAATCTTGATAGATTGATGTGTGATCCACTTATGGTGGAGGTGTCTACTTATGGAATGTATTATGATTGAGGCTATGAAGGGTATTATATGAGTGTTATTGTATTGTTATATTATTATATATGAATGAGGCTATATGTAAAGTCCTATATGAAGCTATATGTGAAGGTATGATGTGAATGAGTTTTATGTGAAGCTATATGTGAAAGTATGATGTGAATGAAGATAATGTGATCACGTTATGAATGTAAGGGTGTTGTTGTAGGTTGTTCACTGGTTTGGTTGTATAATTACTACCCTATTTTCCATGCTCTTTGATTCCATTACATGCCTTCAAGGTGTTTGACAAAATGTCCAACTATGGAGAATTGATGAATCGATGCTTTAAAGCTTGAGTTATGAGATGTATGGAAATTTCATAGATGTGTTGATGACACTCATGAATGTTGATGATAGAATATGAAGGATTCTTCAATGTAAAGTATACCTTGAATTGATAGGGCTTATGCATCCTTTTCTGGTATAAATGATTATATTGTTGATTGTTGAATCCTTGGATCGGTAGGCCCATGGCACCCTTCCACACATGCTTATAATGAACCTTGGATCGGCAGGCTTATGGCACCCTTCCATTAATGAAAAGTAATGAACCTTGGAATCGGCAGGCTTATGGCACCCTTTCCATAAAGGTTAATGATGAGACTTGAATCGGCAGGCCCATGGCACCCTTTCAAGTGGAGTTAATGAGCTTTCCTAAATGTACCTTGAATCGGCAGGCTTATGGCACCCTTTCATGTGTTAAATAATGAGACTTGAATCGGCAGGCTTATGGCACCCTTTCATGTCTGATAATGTCAAAGTAATGAACTATTCTATGGGAATGTAGGCTAAGCACCGAGCGGATTTGGTTAGATGGAAACTCCCCCGACAGTTAGGCATGAGTTTCAATGATCGTCTACCTTATCCCATAAACTATGTGCCCGCATAGGAAGCTAGTGGATCCATTAAGCTATATACCGGTCTTCCTTAGGCAAGTAGACCACCTCTTTTCGGTGTGGGGACTCATGACACCGGATTCCATGACAAGCTCTCATGGTCTATGTCGGTTAAATGCTTACTTCCCATCATGTGAGATTTCATCATGGTTTCTTGACAGGTTCTACAAAGTGTAGGTAGTAGTATGGGATGCTACCTATACATTGCACGAGTAGGCTTGGAGAGGGTCATAGTGAGTTTCTCTAAATCCTAATGTATGTGACATGAATGTGCCCTAAATGGTTTCTTAAAGAATGTTGGTCTATTGAAGTTATGTTGTAAATGAAATGTCCTTATCTAAGGTAATCTTGGGGAACACTTAAGTGTGCTTGAAGAGGTTGTATGGGCGGTCACTTCTTGTCTCACTCAAGTGTGTCTTAAGGTTATATTAGGTAGAGGTCTTATGGTAATGAAATGACATGTGTTCTTTTAAAGTTAAGCATGGATTGTATATGGACATATGTTGAGTATATGTATGGTTGGCTATGGTCTTATATGTTAATGTTGACTTGTATTATGTCTCTTATACTTGTGAAGTGAAGGTTTTATCAAAATGATATGAAAGCATTTACTTCCTTGAAAATGTCCTTTTTGGCATGTTTTTGCATGGTCTCCATACTTAGTACTTAATTGTGCTAACCCCTTTCTTTCCCTTTTTGGACTAAAGTGTAGGGATTTGGAGATGATGACATGTCATGGCTTTGATAGGTTTCTAAGTGTTGAAGATGAAGACTTGGTGAGTCCTCATAGATTCGAGGACAATACCCAATATGTTCTTTTATGTCTTTTTAGTATTGTTTAAGTTGCGTACGGGATTAGTCCCGAATTTTGTACTCTAAGGTATTAGATGGTTTGAGACATCATGTATAAAGTCTAGAAAGTCTTCCGCTTGCTATTTTTTTTTATGCAATGTTTTCTTGGTAAAGAAAGTTTTAAATTCCTTATGGTTTTAGTGTCTATGCGATGAATGAATGCTAAGAGGCTTGTATTAGACCTCTTCGAGGTCGAGTACGCCGGTTACGACTAGGGGGTGCTTCCGGGTCGTGACACCTAATGGGCGAAAAGAACCCACTAGTGAAATCCCACATACCTGGTGACGAATTCCATGGAGAAATCTTTCGATTTCGGGGCTGGAACTGAAGGAAACTTGCTGCGTTCTTGAACTAGGGTTCTTGACCTTTTTCTCATCTCTTGCTTCTAATTTTCTAAGTTTTGATTAATAATTTTGACTAAGGTAAGTTCTAGTTATGTTTCTTGGCTTAAACTGACTAAAACCTCATGATTTAGGGTCTAAACGATGTATCTTAGGGGTCCAACGAAATAGGAAAAGACAAAAAGACCCTTGACTTAATTGATGTCGGAGTGATCGATGGACGGGACCTACGGGTCATAGGTCAATCGACGGTCCGTCGATTGGAGTCGTCAGTCGAGTCTGCCCGACAGGGCTTCACTAAAATGAGCATAACTTTTTACTCGGATGTCGGATTTTAGCAAACTCAGTGGAGTTGGAAAGAGGATTCAATTATCTATCATATCATAGATCATGGGACACATAATTCCTTTTGTGATAAAAGTTATGACCATCTGAAGTTGACCCATCAACATTTTTCAGCTAACTGGCTGCTGACCCTCATCTACGGTCAGACCTACAGACCGTGGATCGAATGAAGGTCCATACTAGTAGACCATAGTTTGTGTCAAAGGCTGGGTAAAGGAGTCTTGATCAACAGACATAGACCACAGACCTTGGTCTGATCTACGGACCGTGGGTCTGTCCGTGAGTCGGGACTTAACCGATTTTCTGAGCTGGTTTCGGGGGTTTGCAATGGTGAACCACGGACCACCAGCATGGGCCGTGGTCTAACCTACGATCCGTGATGGCAACCGTGGGTTGCACCTGCAACTTCTCAAAATCTGCATTTTTGGTCTGTTTCGGATACGTGGTGTTACAATAAGGACCGCAATGTAAACTTATCACTTCTTAGTTTTTTCAATAAAAGTTTTCTCTCTTCTCTTTCAATCCAATTTCTTTGTGCACAAGTTTGACCTCCATTAATGGAGGAACAAAGCAATTTAGTAGATTCATGCTGTTGATTTTATCAGCACGCATACATATAAAAAGGGATGTATAACATGTCAAAGGGGCTCGAACTACTTATAGTAATGGCGAGCGTGTGGTTCTCATACGAGTGGGGTTACATAGCTTCTTACAGATTCGACAAAACTCACTAATTGTAAGCCCTTATATTTTTATTTAAAAAAAGTTATCTACTTTTTTCAGAATTCAGAATCTATAAACCTAGAATTCTGACTTCACCCCTGTCAGCCCATGATCAATTTATTGGTGTTGATGGTGGTGCGGGTGGTGGTGGCCGCGGAGATGGCGGTGATGGTGGCGGTGGAGTTGGTGGCGGTGGCTTCATAGGTGGGAGATGCATATGAGATTCCTTATTAGATTGTGGTGGTGACATTGTTATTTTGCCTCTAATTAAACCAAAACCTCTTAGCTCTCTTGCAATCTTGAATTTAGAAAATAATTCCTTGTAGGTATTATCATATTGTTGCATGGATCTTGATGCTACTAATTCCACACAAATTAATTCATGAATGATCAAAAATATTAGAAGAATTGAAATTATACTTACTCCCCTCATTCTTTCAAATAGTAATGAGTTTATGAAAATTAAGCTATCACAACATCCCTATTTATATTACTTTTGTGCATTTTTATCAATTTTTTTATAGATCGATAAAATAATATAGCTAGCTAATCGTGACTCATGAGTCAAAAAAAAGGGTCGAGAAAATCAATGACATTATCATATGCTTCAGCAACTAATACTATGTTAAATCCACTAAATAATTCAATTGATATTTATTTGTTCCATAGTTCCAACTTGTTGAATTTTTTTTGTAGATGATTTATAATAAAATATTTTTTATACTATAGTCCAATCACTTTCCCAAATTAATTTAATGATTTAGTCAGAACCCGTGACTTTTACAACTTGTTTGTGAAAAGTTGACTCGTTGACTGTAAAGTCTCTGTCATTTTGCTTGTTGAAATTGAGGTCTTTTTAATTTGAGGGTTTTATCAATATTCAAGAGATATGTCACATACCAAAAAAGGGAAAAAAATTACTTGAATTTAATATTTTAAGGGAAAATGGTTTAATTGATGCTTATACGATTTTGGATTTACAGACTTAAATTTTATGACGGTCTTATTAGCCCACTGAATTACAAATCAAATCTCTTAATCCTATTAGTACACGCGCATTGATCAAAAGGCAAAATGACAAAGGAGTTTGATCATTATCACTTTACATTTTTTGAACAAAAAAAAATATTGAAAATATATAAATAGATATAGTGTGCGTCTGATTATTATTTTTTCGCAAAAAATAATGCACTTTTTTCTTCAAATTTCATGTACTTTCTTTTGGCCATAAATTGATTTCATATTATTGGTGTTGATACCGTTTGTTAGAATCAAACACTTAATATCATGTAAAAAGTCATAGTTGATACCAAAAGCATAGCTTTATGTGTCACGCCCCGAGCCTACACCTCGGACGTGGCTGGCACTCAAGAACCATTGTTAGCCCCAAGCGAACCCTTGGCCTGGCTTACTTAACTCAGCGGAAGACTATAAGCATGATTACAAGGATCAAAATAACTTTCTCAAATAGCTTAATAATATAACTTAGAATGTTAAAAGGATTAAACATTCAACTTGGCCAAAATGGCAACCCAAGTCTTAACATAAGATAAAATGAGCAGACTAAAGAACTAATAACTAACTGTTTATGAAGCCTCTAAAACACCTGAGATGGATGTTGGGACAAACCCTCCAACATCCTAATGAACTAAACTAGAAAGCAAATAAAAGAGTCCTCCGAATGCAAAGAGGCTCACCACTGACTCTGAGTGCTCAAGCTGGATCAACGAGGTGCTGGATGCCAATCCTGGTTACCTGCGTTTGCATCATAAGATAATGCAGGCCAACTGGCATCAGTACATTGAATGTACGAGTATGCGAGTTGGAATGCTAAACAATACATAAGCTTGAAAAGATTCTGAAAGAAACACTTACCCTAGCTCTTCTCAACTCATGAATAACTTATCTCAAAATAAAGCAATGAACACATGCTATATATGAAAAAGTTTTATAAACAGTAAAACCAACTTAGTTCGTTAAAGGAAATGCAGTAACAAACTCAACTTTACTCATATAATAAAATAATATAGTTTCTGTGGGAGATTCTCTAACCGACAACCACCACTATGAGCCTAAGTGGTGATACATCGTCTTGCCTACACTGCCAAAACTGTCCTATAATTTGCCGTCATATAGAACGCTTAACTTAGTGGATCCACTAGCTTAACTTATGTGATCATCTAAAAAGTATGACCCATTAATACCCATGATGGCTACATGGTTTATGGAGACTTGAGTTATTATGAACTCGCATCCCTATATCGTTGCTCAATACTACTCCCAAAAATATACTTAGTTCATATGTTTTAAAAACAACTTCTTTCTTTGGTTTGAGATAATTACTCAAAACTTAACTTAAAATCTCTCTTGGAATCGTTGTTCCCTCTCTTTGCTCAAATGTGAAAACATTTATAAACTCTTTGGGAATACTTAGTTCCCTAATAGCTTTTAAGAAATGAACTCAACTCTTTACTCTTTGCTTAACTTGAAACTTTAGCCTTGAAGCAAAGTTAAAACGTTTGTTAAAGACTTTTGAAAACCTTAGAACTTAGCTTTGACTTGCTTCTTAACTTCTAGACTTGACTCTTAACTTCTCTGACTTTGATCCTAACTTTCCTTGAATTGGATTATGGATTCAAGGTTCATGTTCATGATGTTTAGACGTACCTTAGAGTGTTGGAATCAACTTAGAAACATAGGTATATTGTTAGGGAACAAGTACGAAAATGTGGGGAACGAATGGGGAGAACTGGCGTCCCTGGCGCTCTGAGAGGCGCGGGGCGCCGCCAGCCCTCAAAGTTCAGAGGACTTTCTGTGGCGCTCTGGCTGGTGCGACGCACCAAAGGCCAACGTTCAGAGGAACTTTTCTGGCGCTCTAGCAGGCGCGGCGCCCCAAGCCTTGCCCAGAAAACCTCCGACTTTTCTCTTTCTTTTTTCATCTCTAAACCCTCTAAACTCCCATGATTCCTTCCCCAAACACTTAGTATCATTTTTACCCTCAATATACAACCAATCTAAATCGAAAAACAACCCGGAAACCTGAATCAAATCAACTCCCAAGTATCAACAACTCAACCAACAAGAATTTTGACAATTGTTCTTCAAGAACTTCACTTCTTAACACGTAAACAACTCCAAATCACTGAATTGAAACAAGTTGGTGTGTGGGTGAACTAACCCATTACTAAAAGATCTCACATACCTTAATAGGGATCACCCCCGACTAAATCCGGATTGGGACTTTCCTCAATCCAACAGCCCAACTTCTGAAAGGCATAGTTGAAATCGCGCAAACTTGGCGGCGTTGGAAAGATCTCTCCAAGGGCTTTCCAATCATATCAAGAGCTGCTCCTAACTCATCATGCGCTAGGAGTTATGGCCATTTGAAAATTGCCAAACCTCACTTTCTTAACTTAGACAAAAAAATTCAGATTTTCTTATTCTTTCTAAAAATCAGTATTTTCAAATTTTAGACTCTCTATAGTCGTTTCTAGGTGCGAGATGTTACACTTTATTTCTTAACTAAGTCTACCAACAAATGTCATATTTGATCATAAGTCCAACTAGAGTCATCCCACCCCCTCGTGAGCGTTGTCATAGACAGAATGTTTCTATTACCCAACACTAACTAGCTCAATTTTTTTAATTAAATACCACGCAAAAGCACAAGCTTTATGAAACTTGCCTTTGGGTGGTCATGGAGGATAATTAGGCTTTGGTGGTAACAATATAATGTTGGTAAAATAATTATTATATTTTGCTTGTTCATAAATTATATATTTAAAACAAAAGAAAAAGATGAATCAAAATACATAATTTAACAATAATCCTCTTTCAAGCATCCTTAATCTTTTATTACAAATCAAAGCATTCAATTCACCAAAATAAAATAAAAAATTAAGTACATATGGAATAGTACACGATGTCAAGCCGAATCAGGGGCTGAACTACAGATCTGCTTATTGATTTTGTGAAACTCAATCATTTTTGTCCAAAACTTTATATTTATGTTAAAATACAAATATAATAAGTAGAATTTAGAATCATAAATTGAAAATTCTAATTCCGCCCTTGTCAGCTCATGACTAACTTGTTGGTACTTCTGATGGTGATGGTGGTGGTGGTGATCTATGACGATAAGCAGGAGGGACAAGCATATGACTTGCCTTATTAGGATCTGGTGGTGGTGGTGATTTATAACGATAAGCAGGAGGGACAAGCATATGACTTGCCCTATTAGGATCTGGTGGTGGTGGTGGTGCTTTTTTGCCTTTTAAACCTCTTAGCTCTCTAGCAACTTTAAATTGAGAAAATAATTCCTTGTATGAATTATCATATTGTTGGATGGACCTTGCTGTTGCTTCATGGATGATTAATGATATTAGAAGAAATGAAATTATAGATATTCCCCTCATTGTTTCAAATTCCTTGTAGTACGTAATTAGTTTTGTTTTTCATATAGAAAAAAATATATATTGTGGATTGGGTCACTGAGGTGAGGAGTGGGTGGTTGGGAGGATTGAGTGGTTATGAGGTGGGGGTTGGAGGCATTTGTTAGACACTCAAGTTTTGTTGGGTTCGAAAATGATTAGGGCGTAATGCGGAAACTTACAATTGCAAGTATTCATGATATTGATAAATCAGATGACAAAAACTTATACTAAAAACATAATATTATTATATGGTTTAGTCAATCGCCTACATATGAAAACCTAATAAAAAGAAAATATTAAAATTGTTGAGGGAAAATCTCTCTATAAACAAAACTCTTAATTGACTACCTTGTAGATGTTCTTATGTTCATAGTGTGAGAAGAGGGATCTTCTAATTATAGGATTTCATACGTTTCCTCTAAGAAAAGAAATAAAAATAAACCAAATATGGAAGAGAATTATATTTTCTTTTTAGAAAAAAGTTAAAGCATTTATGATAATACTGACTTTTCTTTTAAGGAAAAAATAAAATTCAAATAAGGTAAGAAAATCGGGGCAAAACCCTAACAATTTTGACTCTCTGCAATATGAATTAATTATCGAGCTTCTTCAATTTCAAAAAACATATATCATCTTTTATTAACATTTTGGTTATGCTATCTCTACTTGCAACTCTATCGCTTAATTGAAGAAATAATATCGTTAAAATGGATTTTGCTCGCGAAATCGACTAATCTAACATGTTCATTATGTAGGATCGAGCTTGCAACAAATTCTCTAATTAGGCTTTGGTGAAGATAACGATGTTGTTAGATTTTTTTTTAATATTCTTGTTATTTTTAAAAACAAAAGAAAACATGAATCGTAAAACATAATAAATTCACTCACAATAATCCTGAATCCATCCAACTACAACCAAATCTAAGACTCGCAAAAAAAAACATATAAAGGGGGACTCACTCTTACTTATATATAGTGATGGCGAGTGTAGTGCTCATGCCAGTGGAGTTACATATCTTACAAATCACTAATTTTTATCCCTTCTATATTTGTATTTAAAAAATTAATCTAGAACAAAAATCTACCTTTTTCAGAATTCAGAAATTATAAATTCAAAATTCTAGTTTCACTATTCCTATAAACTCATGTTCAACTTATCGATGCTGATGGTGATGGTGGTTGCGGAGATGGTGGTGACGATGGCGGTGGAGTTGGTGGTTGTGGCTTCATAGGAGAGGCCGGACGCATATGAGATTGCTTATTAGATTGTGGTGGTGACATTGTTATTTTGCCTCTAATTAAACCAAAACCTCTTAGCTCTCTAGCAATCTTTGTATTGAGAAAATAATTCCTTGTAAGAATTATTATATTGTTGCATGGATCTTGATGCTACTAATTCCACACAAACTAGTTCATGAATAATAAAAAATATTAGAAGAAATGAAATTATACTTAATTCCCTCCTTTTCTTTCAAATAGTAGTTTTAGGAAAACTATGTTATCATAAAATCCCTATTTATATTACTTTTGTGCATTTTCTATGAATTTTTTTTAAGTATCGATAAAATAATACGCTAGCTAATCGTGACTTGTGAGTCAAAAGGGTCAAGAAATTAATCAATGTCATAGTTATATTCTGGGAAAATTGTATCAAACTATTAATTCAAATTAAATGATATAGCCATAATTTATTTTATTTGTAATTTGCAGCAAACATCTCTTTTTTTTTTGTCATCTGATTCGGTATACAATTAATTATTTTATACATTTCGGTATAAAATGTATAAAATGCGTTTGTGTTTGTATAAAGCGAGAGAAAAGTGTATATACAAATACAAATATATATATTTTCGTCTTATACACTTATAATTATACAAATACATAACCTATTATACAAATTACAATGTATAAATGAATTTATACAAAACTGAACAATTTGTATAAAATTGGATGTATCTAGCGAATTATACAAATCAAAGGCTTCATAGCAAACATAAAATTTGTTATAGAGCGCAATTATGCAAACTATAGCTATAACATACAAATATAATTTTTATGTTTGTTATATGTGAAAGTTGCTCTTATATTCTTGAACAACTAATAATGTAAAATAATTAGTACGTTATATACTAGGTTAAATCCACTAACAATTTGATTGATATTTTTTTATTTGTTCCATAGTTCCAACTTGTTGAATATTTTTATAGACAATGAATAATAAAATATATTTTTTTATATTATAGTCCTATCACTTTCCTGAATTAATTTTTTGATTTAGTCAGAACCCGTGACTTTTATTAGCAACTTGTTTTTTGAAAAGTTGACTCTAAAGTCTTTGTCATTTTGCTAGCTTGTTGAATAAAAGGGGGAAAAAAATATGACTTTTGAATTTAACATCTTTTAAGGGAACATAAATTAAAATGACACTTATACGATATCGGATTTATTGTAACACACTTAAATTTTACAAGGGTTTTATGGGACTTTACGGGGTTTCATGAGCCCCATGGATTACAAATCAAATCTGTTGTACACATACATTGATCAAAAGGCAAAACGATAAAGGAATTTGATCATTATCACTTTATATTCTTCCAACAAGAAAAATTGAAAGTATAAAAATAGACGTCGTGTGCGTCTGATTATTATTATTATTTTCGCCAAAAATAATGCACTTTTTCTTCAAATATCATGTACGTTTTTCTGCCAAAGATCGCTCTCATGTTATTGGTGTTGATATTACTTGTTAGAATCAAACACTTAATATCATGTCAAAAGTTAAAATTGATAACAAAAAAAAGGTGACTTTATTTCTTAACTAAGTTTGTCAATAAGCATCATATTCGATCAAAAATCCGACTAGAGTCATGCCAACACCCTCGCGAGCGTCGTCATAGATAGAATGTTTGTATATGTTACCCAAAATCAAATACCTTATCTCATGCTCAATCTTTTTTATTACAAAATATATGAGTTATATGTTAATATAATACAAAATACTAAGATCCAACTCCAGTAAAATAATTACTTAAACATAAAAAAAAAAAAACACAAAAGCACATGCTTTATGAAACTAGCCTTTGGGTTCATGGAGGATAATTAGGCTTTGATGGTAACAACATTTATTATATTTTGCTTGTTCATAAGTTATACATTTAAAACAAAAGAAAAAAGATGAATCAAAATACATAGTAATAAATCCTCTAATTACAAGCAACCTTAATCTTTTATTACAAATCGAAGCATTCACCATAAATTCAAAATTCTTGTGCCGCTCCTGTCAGCTCATGAATAACTTGCTGGTACTTTTGATGGTGGTGGTGGTGATATATAACGATAAGCAGGAGGGACAAGCATATGACTTGCCCTATTAGGATCTGGTGGTGGTGGTGGTGCTTTTTTGCCTTTTAAACCTCTTAGCTCTCTAGCAACTTTAAATTGAGAAAATAATTCCTTGTAGGAATTATCAAATTGTTGCATGGACCTTGCTGTTGCTTCATGGATGATCAAAAATATTAGAAGATATGAAATTATACATATTGCCCTCATTGTTTCAAATTCTCAAATAGTAATGAGTTTTCTTGAAAATCAAGGTATCATAACATCCCAATTTATACTCCCTATATTTCAATTTAGTTGTCTTGTATTGACTAATAAATACATAATTTAATAAAGTAACAAAAAAATTGAATCTTGTGATTTTTAAAGTAAAGATATATGTATAAATGTATCAAAATG
Source organism: Solanum stenotomum (assembly GCF_019186545.1). Classification (NCBI taxonomy): domain Eukaryota; kingdom Viridiplantae; phylum Streptophyta; class Magnoliopsida; order Solanales; family Solanaceae; genus Solanum; species Solanum stenotomum. The sequence goes on from NC_064283.1 coordinate 62,134,167, forward strand.
TCTTTTAATTTTGTGGTCTTAAATAAATTACATCGAAAATCAAAATTAAAGAATTGTCAAACAAAAATAGTAGGACAAATAAATTGAAACAAAAGAAATCTTACTTTTTTGCTCATTTTCTAACAAATATTTGAAGATCGACAAAGTGTTGCGTTATTCTTTTGTTCTTTTTTTTTTTTTTCCGTTTGTAAGATGGTGAAATAATAATTCAACGATTTTTCAAAATAACTGTTGAAATTAAATTAAATCAATTAAGTTAATTTTTTATCAAAAAAAGATTACAAATCAAATTCAACATTAAAGCTGAATTACTATAAATGCAATCTAGATTTACAAATCAAGAGTGCAAAGTGCAAACTATTAATATATGTAGTAAAATTTTAAATTCATCATATATATGTAGTAAAAATTTAAATTCATCATATATGTATATGTAATTATAATTTTTAATTACGTATTTATATGGCTGGGTTGGTTCAATTTTTTCAAAAAAAAATTTGCTAATTAAAATCAAAATCAAAATCAAATAAAAAAAGTGTAGGAGTTTTTTCTTTTATCAGTTTTCCTAGAGGCTAGAACACCCCTAATTTTGTGCATTATTAACACTACAAGAAAATTTAACTAAGTTGGTGAGAAAATTAACTTAGAAAAAAAAAATTGCCTCAAAAATTACCTAACGAAAAAGAGTTGATTCAACGCGAAAAAATACTACACAAACTCACCAAACTTTTAGTCTTTTTAGTATATACATCTACTATAGTCTAAATTAATCCAAACAGCATACATGCATCTAGAAGTATTTGCCTTACATCCTTGAATTATTTTATCTATGAATGAATTAAAATTCAACTAAGTCGGTGAGAAATTTAACTTTGAAAAAAAATGATGTTTGCCTCGAAAATTACCTAACGAAAAAGAGTTGATTCAACGCGAAAAAATACTACACAAACTCACCAAACTTTTAGTCTTTTTAGTAAATACATCTATTATAGTCTAAATTAATCCAAACAGCATACATGCATCTAGAAGTATTAGCCTTACATCCTTGAATTATTTTATCTATGAATGAATTAAAATTCAACTAAGTCGGTGAGAAAATTAACTTTGAAAAAAAATAATGTTTGCCTCGAAAATTACCTAACAAAAAAGAGTCGACGCAACGCGAAAAAACACCAGACAAACTCACCAAACTTTTAAACTTTTTAGTATATACATCTAGTCTAGTCTAAATTAATCCAAATACTATTAGCAACTCCTTTTCTGAAAAGTTGACTATTTGACTCTTCAAAGTCTTCGTCACCTGCTTATTGAAAATAAATTCTTCACCAACTTTTTCTCCTTAATTGATCTTTCAACTTATATCTTTAAAGTTACACATAAGTTTTAAATTAAATATAAGTTTTCGTGAACGTTTTATCATGATATTTTTTTTAAAAAAAATACTTTATTTAAAATTTCATACTTGAATTCATAAAGTTCACAATTTGAATTTACCTCATACTTTGCAAGATAAAAAAAAAAAAAAACTACCCTCTCAAATTAGTTGTGATGGAGGTGTTGGTGTTGGTGGTGATAATGATAGTGGCGGCATAGATATGAAATTATACTTGCACACTCATTACTATGTATATATGTGGAACTAAATGAGTTTTCTATTATAAATAAGTGAGAATTATATATGATTGATGTTTGGATTGGAAAAAATAACGGATGTGGATTTCGAATTTGAAATTTATAAAGTTTTATATTAATTTTAAATTAATGCAATATTATTAGATTCTCGTGAACCTATATATTGTATTTTAAATGCACTTCCGGAAATTTTTTTGGAAGGGAAATATACTAGAATACTTGCAATTAAGAGGTAAATATGGGTTTGAAAATTCTATTATTTGAATTAGTCATGAAATATAACATAAGTTAAACTAAGAAATTATATGTATATTGAGTATGTAATCATCCTATGTAGAAGTCTAAGAGTTAGATATACGAGTGATGTAACAAAATTTACTAAGGAAAAACGTGCAATCATAAGTTATGCCTTATAAGATATAAATTCATTTTCAGAACATTATGTTTTAAAAGGTTCTCTAAATTTATGCCTTGTAAATTGGATATTATAGACCTTATGTCGAACACGACATTATAATTAGATCATAGTTAAGAGTACTTTGACTCATAATTTTTTATTAAAAAAAAATTAAAAGTTCACCCCAAAATAGAGGCCGTTTATGCAAAAACATGATATAAGTACGTATTACATAGGAAAACGATTCATCCAACTATAGACAAATCCAAACATAAACATAATATTAGCACATAGTGCGGTCTAAAATGTTGCCTTTGGCCAATCATATCATGGTGGATAACTTTTTGATGATGTTGGTGGTGGTGGTGATGGTTTTGGTAGTGGCTTCCAACGAATTCTCAAATTAGGATTTGGTGGTGACGGTGTTGGTACTCTTCCTCCACCCTTACTCCTATCCAAATAGTTTAGCCTCCGGCTACGTCCACCTTGTCTTGAGAATTAAACAATTCATTGTAGGAAAATCGCGATAGGGACCTTGCTTCCACACTATGGATGACTAATTCATGGATGAACAAAAATATTAGTAGACATGAAATTAGTGTAAAGACATAAATACACCATTAAAATTGTCCCGTATTTTCATAAAGACACCTTAACTTTCAAAGTGTCCTATCACCCCACTAAACTATTTAATATCTTTGTAAATGGGCCATTTTGACCCATTCCCTCGTCTATTTAGTGGCGCGTGTTGCTCACTCCCTATGATGAGAAAAGACCCGACCCGACCCTGTTCTTTGAAGAAAGTCATTTCTCCTTTTCTTTTCTTATTTCTCAACTTTCCCTAAAATCTAAAGAAATAGAAAAGCTTTCTCGTCGTGTTGTTGTTGATAATCTTGTTGTTTGTGTCTTGGTGAAGATTCTTGGAGATTGAAGGTCTAACATGTTAGGGCTCTACATCATATGATAAAAATCTTCTCTTTTTTCGATTATTATGATTTTAGGGATTATTAAAATCTTCTTGTACACGTGTTGGAATCAACCTCCTATTGTTGCCATTGTTAAGATATTGTTAGGATATTATAGTTTTTCGTTGTTACAGGTTGATCTTGCTATGGAAAAAACCATGAAATCAAAAAATTAGGGCTATTTTGGGTTTAAAATTGGGGAAGATGACATAAATTGATTATATAATTAATAATAAAGAAAGAAAATGACACGCGGCACTTTTAAATTGGTCTATGGCAATGAAAACACGGAATGACGCACCTCATGTGCGTGGTAACAACCCAGACGAGGGAATGGGTCAAAATGGCCCATTTANNTAAAGAAAGAAAATGACACGCGGCACTTTTAAATTGGTCTATGGCAATGAAAACACGGAATGACGCACCTCATGTGCGTGGTAACAACCCAGACGAGGGAATGGGTCAAAATGGCCCATTTACAACGATATTAAATAGTTCTGTGGGGTGATAGGACACTTTGAAAGTTAAGGTGTCTTTATGCAAATACGGGACAACTTTGATTGTGTCTTTATGTCTTTTCTCCATGAAATTATATGTGCCTTCATATTTGTGAGAATTATTGTAAAATTAAAGGAATGTCCCTTTGCTCACTTTTTTGCCATTTTAATTAGTTTATTACAACTTGTGAATATATAGTGGACTCTAATATTATTTTTTTCATTTTCCAGATGATTATTTAATTAATAATGGAAATGTCAAAATAACGCGTTAACAAATTTCTTTGCTTCTTTACTTGTTAATTGTTATAGTCATGGTTGATTTCACATTATAATTTTGGAAAAACTTGACAATCAAGAAAGGGATGGTGGGGACATAACTTGTTGAAGAGTCACGTTCGAACGTTCGATGAAAAAGGGATGGATGGTTTCGTCTTGGACAATTTCTCCCTTTCGAATTGAGTTAGATTCGAAATTCATTTCTTTAATAAGAACTAATTATCGATGAACTATTTAGAGTGTGTTTATATGGAGGAATTTTCTTTTAAAAAATGGTTTCGACTTTTCACTTTTTTTTAAAGATAAAATAAGTTCTTTAAAATTCAGGAAAACAACTGTATTAGTTAAAATAAAAAAATAATTTTAATAAATGATATTCTGCATTAATTGTCTTGTTCCCACGCCCCCACCCAACCCACCCCGTCCTGACCCCAAAACCAACCCCAACCCTCCCGCTCATAGTGTTTCCCTAAATTATGTTTAAATGTTTTTGGGATAAAATTTTATACATATTTTTCAATTTGCACCAAGTTTTAATGTAGTATTTCAAAGTCGTGGAATATATTAATTAATTTAATTTTCGAAAAACAAAACATAACAATTACGTTGAAGCAAAAGAAATGTCATGGTTTTAAGGGACCTACCTACCTCTTGAATATTGACAAAGACCTCAATTTCAACAAAAGAATGGCAAAGATGTTATAGCCAAACAATCAATGTACAATATAGTATATAAAAATACCTTTGAAAATATTGATCATCTCAATTAATATTACAAATTATATATCTCACTCCCATAGTTTATTCAATTACAGAATAAATACAGACATAAATATATATATATATATATATACCATACAAATCTAGTCTCAGCCTGATCTAGCTAGCTTGATGTTGATGATGGCGATGGCGATGGCGATGGCGATGGAAGAGGATTCCAACGAATTTTCAAATTAGGATTTGGTGGTGATGGTGTTGGAATATAATATATATAATTAGTCTATCATACTTTTGTTCATTTAATGGGAAATTAGTCAAAATACCGCGTTAACAAATTTCTTTAATTTTGACTTTGTTACTTGTTAGTATAGTTAAACAGTCTTGTTTGTCATAGTTGATTTCACACAATAGATTGGATAAAATTTTCAATAGAGTGATAACTATTAAGATATGAAGGGTCTGGGGTGTTTAGTACGATAAAAAATATTTATTTTTTAAAATTTGTTTTATGATGTTTAGTAAGTAGCAAAAGAAATATTTTCTTAAGGAACATTTATACATAATCTAGAAAAAAATAAAATGAAAGTGGGTTGAGGAGTGGAAGGGCGGAGGAATGGGACGATGGTGTGGTCATAGGGTGGGGTTTGAGGGGGTAGGAGGAGACAATGAGCTTCAAATGTTGTTTATGCGACTTTTTATTGTTATTGTTTTTATTAAATAATTATTTTTAAAAAAAATTTAAGAAATTTACTCTCCTAAAACGCGATCAAATAAAAAAAATAGAAATGGCACATGCTATTAATATATATTTCAAATTTAAATTACTTATGATTAAAATATTTTAATAGGGGATTAATGTTTTCTTCTAAGTAAACTTTATATCATATGAATTCAAATTAAACGAGATGGTATATCAATTATCTCGATAAATTTTATCCAATATCGAATGTTCAATAAAAAAAATCAATGTCAAACTCCACATGTGATGCAAAAAGATAATATATCTCGATTAAAAATTGTTTTATTACACCTACACATGTTGTTTGGTTTTCTTCCTCCAAATTAATATACTTTTTAGACCCTCAAATATTGATAAATGTTTGTTTAATTTTGATTTTTGTGATATCTAATTTATAAACGAATTTGACTTTCCAGTTAATTCAAATTGTACTTAAAATACTTTTGCTTATGAATCTTCATAAATTTTAATAAATTATATATTATATTATCATTTAAGTATTTATGTGTCATGTTAGATTTTCTACTGTTACTCTACGTACATTGAAAGTAATATAGTTCTAAAAATATTTTAAATATAAATATATCCTATATATAAAGAGGCCAAACTATAACACACATTTTTATAAATTGGTAAAAATTAAAATTAAAATATATCGATAACTAATAATCGAAAGTTCTATTATCCCTATAAAAAAGTTTTATCACAATAATCACAAAACCATCCTCCAAAAATCAAAATACAAGCACTCATACAAAAAGAAACAAAACAAAACCGATAATTACTAGCTACTAAAAAACACAATTACTAAACCTACAAGCTTCAAATACTTATTTCACCTCTAAATCATGGGACTATTAGTAGCATAGTGGCGACGAACGTGGTGGACTATGTGTAGCATCTTGTTGAATCTTGCGGACTGAGGTGAAACAGAATTTGAAGTTTATTGAACTTGTCATTAAATTCATATATGATCTCATCTTAGTTACTGAAATGATCATAATTAAATATTTATACACATATTCAATATATAATCTAATACAAATACAACATCTTAACAAAACTATTGAGTTCATTTGAATCTGTACCTAATATTGTATCTCCGACCCTGGTGGTGGAGGTTGATCAAGAGGAGGAGGGGGACTCCAATGAATTTCTACATTAGGTTTTGGTGGTGATGGTGTTGGTATGATTCTTCTCTTTAAACCTCTTAGCTCTCTAGCCACCATGTGTTGATGAGATTTAAACAATTCATTGTAGGAATAATATTGAAGGGACCTTGCTTCGCCACAAAGGCTACTAGAAATTCATGGATGAACAAAAATATCAATAGACATGAAACTATAATATTTGGCCTCATAATTCTTTCAAAAAAATTGAAGTGTGAAACTAATGAGTTTTCTGAAAATTGTAAGTGAGAATTATATTATGGTGTTTGGTGACAAGAATTATGGATCACTTAATGCATTTTCTTTTCTCTTTAGCCTTTTTTTTTATTTAATTACAATTTGTAAATATCATTGTCTATATTTTTGTTTGTTTTCATGTGGATCTTTCAAGATAGTCAATATATACCGCGTTATTACTTCTTGATATTAAAGGAATATTTAAATTAGTCCAACAAAGTTATATTGTATTTGACTTCTCTTCATCATCCTCATTCTTAATAAGTGAGGCTTTCTTCGGACATCTTTAGGGCATTATATGAGTGTATTTGGTACTCCTATTAATTTGATATATAAACATAAAATATTATCTTTAAGAGCATTAATATATAGTTTTGATGTATACTAACTATAACAAATAAAAAAAATCGCGATAATTATTTAGCAGTAGTAATTGTCACACCCCGACCGAGCCTACACCCTGGACGTGGCCGGCACTCGAGAACCATTACTGGCCCCAAGCGAACCCTTGGCATGGCTTACTTACTCAGCAGAAGACTTTAAGCATTAAGAAAAGGATTCATATGCTAAATAACTCAACTGTCACAAACTGAACTCATAATGTTTTAAAAATAAACATTTAACTTAGCCAAAATGGCAACTCAAATCTGAACATAAGCCAATAACAAAATGATGACGAATAAACTAATATCTGACTGACTATCTATGAAGCCTCTAAAACAACTGAGATGGATGTCGGGACAAGTCCACGGCATCCTAATGAACTAAAATGATAAAGTAATGAAAAAAGGGGATCCTCCGGAATGCAATGAGGCTCACCAATAACTCTGAAGCTCAACTGTATCAATGATGCACTGGATGTTGATCCTGATTACCTGCATCTGTATCATAAGACGATGCAGGCCAACTTGCATCAGTACATTGAATGTACGAGTATGCGAGTTGGAATTATATACACAACTTAAGCTTGAAAAGAATCTGAAAGGAACTGAAGAACTTACTTCGTTCAACTCAACATGATGTCAATATAAAGCAGTTTAAAAACAAGTGCAATATAAGGAAAAGTTGTTTAAAACATGATGTCAACTTTGTGTATTTAGAAATACAATAATAACTTTGTATGTATGCAAAGATACAATATGAACTATGTTTGTATATAAAAAAAAATACAAAATACTGCTCTGGGAGTTTCTCTAACCGACAACCATCACTTAAGAGCTATAGTGATGATACAGCGTTTTACCTCACGCTGCCATGGACCGTCCTATACCTTGCCGGGGGTATAGAACCTAACTCACTAAGTGGATCCACCAATCTATGCTAAAAAGCACTACAGGAATCATCTAAAAAGTATGATCCCTTTCTACCCATGGTGGCTACATGGTTTATGGGGGCTGTGAGTTGTCTGAACTACTCCCAAAAGTATAATATTAGCTCTTATGTTTAAAAACATACTTCTTTCTGTTGTTTGAGATTAGTGCTCAAACACTTAGCTCAAAGGCTATCTTGGAAATCAAAGTTTCCTCTCTTGCTTCATTTAGAAAACGATTACTCTTTTCTGAAAACTAGCCTGAAAGCTCCTTGGAAATCGAGGTTTCCCTTCTTGTTTAAATGTGAAAACATTTTAAACCCTTTGCGAATACATAGCCCCCATATACTTTTGAAGAAATGAACTTCAACTTTACTTTTTACTGAACTCAAACTTAAGTCTTAAACAAAGTTAAAAACGTTTGCAAAAGACTTTTGAAAAACTTTATGAACTTCTCTTAACTTGACTCTTAATTTCTCTCGACTTGACTCTTAACTTTCCTTGAATTGAATTTATGGATTCAAGGATCGTGATTTGTGATAGGAAAGATCTCATGATATTTAGGATTGAATTTAGATAGTTAAACATGAGAAACGATCAAAAATCAATATCTAAGTGTGGGTCTGCGACGAGGAGAAACATTTAAATTTTTGGTTTCGAAAATAACTTTTGAGACAGAACGGTCCGTGACGGCGACGCGACGCGAAACGACTTTTCCCAAATCTGGGAACTAGCTCCGCGACGAGGAGGCATTGTCAAATTTCGACCGACGAAATTTCTTCTTCGTTTTCCAGCTCTAAACCCTCTAAACTCTATTGAACTTTCCTTATTCCAACAGCCCAACTTCCAAAGGGCATATCTTACTCATACAAACTCGGAATCGCGCAAACTCAGCGGCGTTGGAAAGATCATTCCAAGAGATTTCCTACCATAACTAGAAGTGCTCCTAACTCATCCTGAGCTAGAAGTTATGGCCGTTTGAAGTTGACCATGAACTCACTTTTTACCTAACTTAACAAATTTCCAGATTTTCATTCTTCCCAAAAAATGACTATTTAAAATTCTTAGCTTCTTTCTAGTTATTTCAAATTGTGAGATGTAACAATAATAAATATGAATATGTATACCAACATTCTATTTAAATATCAGCAAGGACGTTAGCAACTCTACATATAATGACATAATCTAATTGTTGTTGCTAAATATTTTTACGACAAACAATATTATCGCTAAAGAGAAATACTATTGCCACTAAATATATCTTTTGTTATAATTAATGACTATACAAATAGAGTGAGACGATATTGAAATTGGAGATGACGGCAGGTTATAGTATGTAGCAATGATTGTGGATTCATCTGAATTCATAACTTTCGACCAGAAATAAAAATATATGTCTAAAAATTTTATTACAATTTACATTTGTCGAATCTTTACCAGAGTTATTTAATTTTCGTTATACATCGTAAACTGAAATTTTTGGACACATAAGAGATAAGTATTGAAAATAATCCTAAACTTAATCAAGTAGAGGGATGTTTTTAAGACTATCAATAGTTGAAAAACCAAAATAATAATTCACACTAAATTTAAGGGTGTTTTCAATTCTTATCTCGCCACACAATGAATAGTCAAATTTTGTTAGAATTTTCAATCTTTGCGGCATATAAAAAGAAAATACAATTTGGAGCATAGTACATTTTTCAAAAGGAAATTAAAGTAGAGAAATTCATTTCAAAAATATTTATTAGATAAAGTTTGGGGCAAATATTAACTTTTTTTTATATATAGTTAAAGTTAATAAAATATCTCTTTTATCTAACATTTTGAAATCTAGCAAACTAGTTTTGACTTACAAGAGCAGAACAAATTGTTTTTATTAACCTATTAATTTCCACCTCACCCAACTTCCAATTATGAAGCTCATGACATATACATATCCCACGTTCTACGCTAATTTGTCAACATTATTCTCATAGTTTATCTTCTCGTGGACCAGGCGAAATTAAGATTTAAAGTTTATAAATTTTAAATTTATTACGAAATTTAAATTTTATTTAGTTAATTATTGTTGAAAAGTATGTAATCATCTTATTTAAAAGCAAGTTTATATCAGAGTAGGCAGATGTTCTGAAATCGAATCTTATTGATACACATTATCAAAAAAAATCATGTGTTTAATTTGACCCACAAAAAAAATTTAGACATATATGTGAGGAGCGTATTGAATATAATTAAGTATATAGAAGTGTGATCTCTCTTACATCTACGAGCATGGATCGAATCTCATCGCCCCTAGTACTCATTATCAAAACGAACGTCAAATGTATCAGGTTAGCACATGAGTAGCGTGTTGAGAATATAATAAAGTAGATAAAAAGTGTGATCTATGTAACAACACTTAATCTGTTAATTGAGATCGAATATGGTCAACCCCTTCAACAGTTATATATTTAATGAGTTTCCTAATATAAATACAATATCTAAACAAAAGCTATTAAATTCCTACTAATCCTTACCTAATATTGTAGCTCCACCTCTTCTAGTAGGCCACAATGAAAATAGCTCTCCACTTTATTTTGCTTCTTTTGATTCAAGATTTTTCTTCCTCATGGAAATTGTGCAACATAAACAAGAACCCCTTGGGTCCTGCAGTTGTGTTTGGCCGTCGACCACCTTACCGGCCACCACCGTCTCCGAAACGTAATCCGCCAATACGTACTAAGCCACCATTATCACCGCTGCCTCCACCACCACCACCGTTGTGTTCGCTCATAACACCACCGGCACCTTATCCCTAGCTAGGTCATCTTTATTATGATTACTTAATCGTGTATGTATATGTTGGAGAACACAGACCTCAAGCTCACTCAAGAACCAAAATATTGGAAAGGAAAAGAATAACTAGCAGGCAGTCTTTAACTAGCTTCTGTTTTCTAATCATCTTCAGCATTAATGATGCCTTTTAAATAGGCTTACAACTCAACTAAAATGCATAATTAAAAGGGCACCAACTCAGTAGTTTCTTTCAACTAAAAAGAGAAACTTAAGGGCCAAATAACAACTATCCTAGACTAAGTCAAAGTGCAGTAAAAACACTAAAAGAAACTGCAGTAATTTTTCTCTTCTTTTTGTTTGAATCATTTATTCAACATTCCCCCTTGATTCAAAATCACTAACACCAAGCAATGATCTAAAATAGACATGCTTCTGATATGGCAGTGCCTTTGTGAAGATATCTGCTACTTGTTCATTAGTGTTGCAAAACTTCAATATGATCTCTTCTTTTTCCACCAGCTCACGAATAAAATGGAAACGAATGTCAATGTGCTTTGTTCTTCCATGAAATGCAGGATTCTTAGCCATTGAAATTGTGGATTTGTTGTCGCAATAAATATCCGTTGCTTTCTCTTGCTTCTGGTTCAAATCAACCAAAATTCTCCTAAGCCAAATGCATTGGCAAGCTGAAGTAGTTGCTGCGATATACTTTGCCTCTGAAGACGACAATGTTGTCATTACTTGTTTCTTCGAACTCCATGTTATTGCGCCTGATCCAATGCTGAACACATTGCCTGATGTACTCTTCCTATCATCCACCGGGCCTCCCCAATCGCTGTCAGTAAAGCTTAACAATCTGAAATTTGAAACATGAGAATACGAAATACCATATTCTAATGTTCCAGCAACATAGTGTAAAATTCTTTTTGCAGCTCCAAAATGATTCTTTGATGGATTGCTCATAAACCTTCAAACAACACTAACATAATATGAGATATCTGGACGAGTATGAGCCAAATAAATCAAACCTCCAACTAGACTTTTAAAACTTCTTGCATTGCCTTGCCCAGTACCATCTTCCTGCTGTAATTTTTCATTCATATTCATGGGTGTTGCGGCAGATTTACAATTGACAAGGCCAAATCTTTTAAGAAGGTCTGATGCATATTTCTTTTGAGAAACAAATACTTCACCTTCTCCTTGTTTCCCCTCAAGCCCAAGGAAGTAATGCAACAAACCCATATTAGTCATCTCAAATTTACTCATCCTACTAGATTTAAATTCAGTTACAATAGAGTGAGATGAACCCATATAATTATATCATCAACATAGAGGCATACAACAAGAAGATCATTGTTACCTCACTTCCTTAAGTACAAAGTAGGCTCACTTTCACTCCTTTCAAACCCATTTTGAACAAAATAGGAATTATTTTTTCTATACCAAGCGCGTGGCGCTTGTTTCAGCCCATAAAGTGCCTTTCTCAGATAGTACACCTTTTCCTCTTGGCCACTGATTTCAAAACCTTGAAGTTGAGAAACAGAAACCTCCTCTTCCAGTTCACCATTCAAAAAGGCTGACTTAACATCAAGTTGATAAAGTGACCATTTCAGTTGAGCAGCCAAGGCTAAAATTGTTCTTACCATTTCAAATCGAGCAACAGAAGAAAATGTCTCTTCAAAATCAATACCTTGCTGCTGCGAGTATCCCTTTGCGACAAGTTTTGCCTTGTGTTTTTGTACACTTCCATCTACGTGATACTTTGTTTTGAATATCCACTTTAATCCAACTACATTTTTTCAATTTGGCAAGTCAGTGAGCTACCAGGTTTCATTTCTTTGTATTGCCATCAATTATTCCTTCATCACATTCTTCCACTCCTCTTTTTCAATTGCTTCTTCATAAAATATAGGATCTGAAACAATAAAAGCAAATTGACAAGATTGATTAGAATATCTAGGATTCTCTTTTCTAGCTCTTGTTGATCTTTTCAGTGGAATTGGCACAGATGAAGGTTCTTCAAGTGTTCCGAATGTCTCTAGTTCAATCGCTTCCTCAAGTGAATTTGGATCAGACCTTTGTCCTTCATCCGAAGAGTCTTCAATGGGTATTGAAATCTCCTGTTGTATTTGTTTTTCACACCAATTCCACCTTGACTTTTCATCAAATACAATATTTCTGCTAATTATCACTTTGCCATTAAGAGGGTTATATAACCTGTATGCTTTGGATTCAAGACAATAACCAATGAAAATACATTTTTGTGATTTTTCATCTAGTTTTTGACGAGTTTGAGAGTTTACCAAAGCATAAGCAATACAACGAAAAATTCTTAAATGGCTTACCGAAGGACTTGTACCTTTCCAAGCTTCACATGGCGTTTGATTCATCACAGCCTTTGTAGGTGATAGATTCAGTAGGTACACTGAAGTTGTGACTGCTTCTGCCCAATATTGATTTGGAAGTCCTTTGCCTTTCAGCAAACTTCTTGCCATCTCTACAACGGTACGATTCTTACGTTCAACTACACCATTTTGCTCCGGTGTGTAGGGTGCAGTAAGTTCCCTGTGAATTCCAAATTCTTCACAAAAATGGACAAATTCATTAGATAAGAACTCACCACCTCTGTCTGTTCGGAAAGTTTTTATGCACAACCCACTTTGATTCTCCACTAGTGCCTTGTATTTTCTAAAATTCTCAAAAGCTTATGATTTGTATTCTACAAAATACACCTAACTCATGCGACTGAAATCATCTGTGATGAGCAAAAAATATCGACTTCCACCAAAAGATTCAGTACTCATTTAACCACACAAATCTACATGAATTAATTCTAGGCAAGTAGATGCTTTCCAACAGGAAACGACTTTCTACTTTGCTTCCCATAAATGCAACCTTCGCATAAATCAAAAGAATTAATTTATGGTAAGCCAAAGACCATACCTTTTTGACATAGAAACTTTAGTCCCTTGAAATTAAGATGCACATACCTCAAATGCCACAATTCAGAATCATTTTTTACACCAGTTACCAAAGCAAAGTTTTCCACCTTTGAAACTTCTAGCGAAAACATTTTGTTTTCAGCCATGAGAACACTAACCATTGTTTGGCCTGATTTTTTATCTTTAATAACACATGCTCCATCATCAAACAGAAGTGAATATCCATTAGCCATGAGTTGCCCAACACTCAGTAAATTATGAGCCAAACTAGGAACAAATTGAACATCATGAAGAAGCTTTACTTTACCATGGATGTTTCTTATTGCTACTGTTCCTTTTCCTTCAGCTTGAAGACCATTGTTATCACCAAGCCTGACAGTCGATTTTAGTGTCTCATCAATTTTTTTGAAAATTGACTTCATACCTGACATATGGTTGGAGCAGCCGCTATCTACAAACCATATATCACCTGCAACTTCATTAGTATCACAACAAGCCATGAACAACTTACTTTCTTCATTAGTTGTCTCTGCATAATTTGCTAGTTTCTTATTGTACCAGCAATTTGCTTGCACATGCCCGTACTTCTTGCAGTTATGACACTGCTTGTTGTTTCTATTGCATCTTTGCTCATTGAAGTGTCTTTGTTCAAAGCCTTTGCCTCGGCCTCGACCTCGACTATTTCCACGAAATGCACCTCTTCCCCGTCCTCTTTTTATTGGTGTCTTTTCATGATCTCTTGAATTTGGTGCCTCCACCTTAGATTGAAATGTTTTTTCCTCTCTGCTTTTCTGCAGACCTGTTTATCCTTGCCTCATGGGCTTGTAAAGAACCCATCAATTCATCGAATAAAAATTTTGACAAGTCTTTGGACTCCTCAATTGCAGCCACAACATGATCAAACTTAGTAGTTAAACTCCTTAAAAAAAATCAACAATAGTTTGATCAGTTATTTGGTCGCCGTATGACCTCATTTGACTAATAATAGCCATTGCTCTAGACAAAAAATTTTGCACATGTTCATTTCCTTTCATCATTAAAGTTTCAAACTCATGCTGAAGAGTTTGAAGTTTTACAACTATTACCTTTGATGAGCCTTGAAATTCTGTTTGCAAAATTCTCATGGATTGCTTGTTGAAGGAAGAACAATGCCTTTGCGTCCTTCTTTTAGTTTTCCTTCAGCCGCTGCTCTTCATCCGAATTTGCATACCCAGTCTCTATCAAGTCCCAAAGATCTTGAGACTTAAATAAAGTCTTCATCTTGATGCTCCAGAACTGATAGCTTTGTCCCGTAAAAATGGGTATAGCTGGCTGAGATATGTTCAGAGAACTTCCATTTGAAGCCATGGTGTTTTTATGTTAATAGGTCGTCTGAATCTAAGTGTGTTCTGATACCACAAATGTTGGAGAACACAGACCTCAAGCTCACTCAAGAACCAAAATATTGGAAAGGAAAAAATAACTAGCAGGCAGTCTTTAACTATAAGTTGTAAGCTTTTGTTTTCATATCATCTTCTGCATCAATGATACCTTTTAAATAGGATTACAACTCAACTAAAATGCAGAATTAAAAGGGCACTAACTCAATAGTGCTTTCAACTAAAAAGAGAAACTTAAGGGCCAAATAACAATTATCCTAGACTAAGTCAAAGTGCAGTAAAAACACTAACAGAAACTGCAGTAACTTTTCTCTTCTTTTTGTTTGAATCATTTATTCAACAGTATACACTATTTATTGTTTTGATATTTGAATTTGAATAAACTAATGTGTATGTCGATCTGTTTATGAGATAAGATCGATTTTAGGGATTTGTTATATTCTGATGAGAATTATTTGTATTTTTTCTCAATTTGTATTATTGTGTATCGATTGTACATCTCAAAATGATTTATACTATTTGTTGATGATATAGCTAAAATGGAGAAGTGTTATCGATGTTATATGATAGAACTTAGAAGCATACTAATTATCAAAGTGAAAGATAAGTTATATTGAACAATTACAAGATACAATTATATATATGGTAGTTAATTGTTAGGTTACGATGTAAAGATATAAATGCTAACATGATGTCCTCTTATACAAAATTAGATAGCTAAGATTAAAATGATAACATTCTCAAGAAGCTATAAGTAACACATATTAAGGCTAAAATATGAGAGGTAGTAGTTTGAAATATTCTGGACGTGTCTTATATCAACCTATATATATACTGATTCATAACTATGAAAATGACAAGTAATCGATCAAGGTGCTAAAAGGAGATAGAATATACGTGAAATCACATAAGAGAAAGTTATATCTCGAAAAATCTATAAATCTTTGATATCAATGCAAGATAAAGATACAACAAAATAAAAAATTCATATAGGTGATGTATATCTACTCGTTATTATTAATTGGTGTACTTCTAATTATTACAAGGATTTCGTAATAGGTGTCTCATTTGATCTACAAAAGAGTCAATTACTTACCATTTAGATCTACATTATCTTCCACTCCTATTTTAGATCTACTAAAAAAGTCAAAATTGTAGATTAACCAATACTTTCAAAAACTCTCCTCTTAACACAAATATGGTTGACTATGATCGAGCAAAAGATCTCAAGGCCTTCGATGACACAAAGGCCCGTGTAAAAAGACTAGTTGATTCAGGGATAGTTCATATTCCTGAGATCTTTGTTACACCGTCCATAACAGAAAATGAGTTCAATGCTAAGAATCTTGATTCAGACTCAAACAAAGTCAACGTTCAAATCCCAGTTATATATCTAAAGGGTATGAATGGAGACAATTTTCGACGTAGGAGAATTGTTGAAGAGGTTGGTGAGGCATGTAAGACTTGGGGATTTTTTCAAGTTGTGAATCATGGTGTACCTCAACATGTTATGGATGAGATGATTGGTGGAATTAGAAGTTTTCATGAGCTACCAAATGATATAAAGAGGGAGTTTTACTCAATAGATCCTATGAAGAAGATGATGTTCAATAGTAATTTTGATCTTTATCAGGCTAAGGTTGCAAATTTGAGGGATACACTAGCTTGTCTGATGGCTCCTAATCCTCCTACTAATGATGAATTACCACAAGCATGCAAGTAATTTTCTACTAATTATACCTTATTTGATATTTATCGTAATATCAGTTGTCAACGTGAGATATTTTGTGCATTGACTCTATTTTCTGGGGTGAAACTTTCGCAAAAAAATATTTTTTGGAACTTCTAAGGAAATTCGTAGTTACTATTCTTTGGATACATACTGGATAAACGTAAACCCCTTTTGTGCAATAGCTCGCAAACCACAGATTTCTTACTTTTTTTGTCCTTTTGTTAGGGAGGAATTACTTCAATATTCTCAACATGTTAGAAAGTTGGGCCATACAATATTTGAGTTACTAGCAGAGGCACTTGGGCTTTAAGCCTAATCACTTATTGGACATGGACTGTGCAAAAGGTCATATCATAATTAGTCATTACTATCCACCTTGCCCTGAACCCAATAAGACTCTTGGAATCACTAAGCATATTGACCCAAATTTCTTCACAATTCTTCTACAAGATCAAATTGGTGGACTTCAAATCAATCACCGAAATCATTGGATTAATATTCATCCTGTGACTGGAGCTCTAGTTATCAACCTTGGTGACTTTTTGCAGGCAAGTAAATCTAGTCGGACAGATTTACTGATTACTTTTTTAAGTTGGTATGCATAGATATACATACATATTATACATTCACTGACTTTTTTTTACATGTAAGTATATCTAAAACAAATTACATATGTCTAGTCACTATTGACATGAACTGATCAGAGGCGAATCTAGAGAGTTAGTAGTTAGTTCGATTTGACGTATTAGATGTGAGAAATCGTGAATAATAGTATACATCATAAGGATATCTCTTGTGTGACTTGGTGGTATAAGTAAATTATATTGAACGATATATATAACTTAAACTCATTTTGCAGCTTCTATCGAATGACAAGTTCAAAAGTGCTGAGCATAGAGTATTGGCAAAACATATTGGGCCAAGGATTTCAATTGCATGTTTTTTCACAACTCAACTTTTGCTATTTGATGCACTTTATGGCCCAATAAAGGAATTGTTATTTGATGAAAATCATGCTTTGTACAAAGAAACCACAATAAAAGATTATGTGTCATATTACCACTCCAAAGGACTTGGTGCTCATCCTTCACTTCTACATTTAAGTTAAACTAAGTTTGAGTTTTTGGTCAACTTCAAATGACCATAACTCCTACCGCAGGATGATTTAGGTGTGCTACAAGATACCGTAGGAAACATCTTTGAATTATCTTTCTAACGCCGCCAAGTTTGTGCGATTTCGAGTTTGTACGAGGAAGATATACCCATTTGAAGTTGGGTTGTTTAGATAAGAAAAGTCAAAACCGAATTTTAGAAGGGCACTATGGTCTTTTCCATACCCTATTGTTTTAATTTCATTTTCGGTAATTAAGATGGGGTCTAAACTGATAGGATTCAGTTTACGCTTTATCAAAAAAGACTAGGGTTTTGAGAGAGGAGAAAAGAAGAGGAGAATGAACAAGAATCGTCAAGTTCTTGAAGTTAGACTTGTGGATTTCGTCAAGGGGTGATACCTACGAGGTATGTGACATCACATAGTGTTGGGTTTGTTCACCCACGCACCAATCATGATTCAATTCAGCGAAGTTGTGTAGTTTTGAAAGCAAATATTGTGAGTTCTTGATGATAATTCGTTTGAAATCTTGTGGGTTCTTGTTGTTGAAGTTTCTTGAGTTTGATTCATGATTTTAGGTGTTTTTTTTAGTATAATCTTACATATATTGATTATTTAGTTGATTCTAAGTGTTTGGGGAAAGAACCAAGTGAAATTAGAGGGTTTAGAGTTGAAAAACGAAGAAGAAAAGTCGGAATTCACCTGGGCAGGGGCCTGGGGCACCCCCCAGCCAGAGTGCCCCAACAGGGGCTCTGAAGTTTGACCTCTGGGGCACCGCGCCCCAAGTCAGTCTCTGAAATTTCAAGGTTGGCGCCCCGCGCCTCTCAGAGCGCCAGGGACGCCAGTTCTTCCACCTTTTCCCACTTTTTTCCATACTAGTTTCTTAGCTACGTACCTATATTTTCTAGTTGATTTCTATACTCTAAGGTACGTCTAAACATCATGAAATAATCCATAACCATGAGATCATGAACCTTGAATCTATAATTTAATTCAAGGAAAGTTAAGAGTCAAGTCAAGAGAAGTTCATAGAGTTTTCCAAAAGTCTTTTACAAACGTTTTAACTTTGTTTTAAGGCTTAAGCTTTGAGTTGAGTAAAGAGTAAGAATAAAGTTCATTTCTTCAAAGATTATACGGGAACTAAATATTCCCTAGAGTTAAAATGTTTTCACATTTGAGTAAGAAAGGAAACACCGATTTCCAAGAGAGCCTTTGGGCTAGTTTTTGAGTAATTATCTCAAACCAAAGACAGAATTTTGTTTTTAAAACATATGAGCTAAGTATATTTTGTGAGTAGTATTGAGCACCGATATGGGGACGCGAGTTCATAATAACTCAAGTCTTCATAAACCATGTAGCCATCATGGGTAGAAAGTATCATACTTTTTAGATGATTCCTTAGTGATTTTTAGCATAGACTAGTGGATCCACTTAGTTGAGGCGTTCTATATCACGGCAAGGTATAGGAAAGTTCTGGCAGCGTGGGCGAGACAATGTATCATCACTTTACCTCATAATGATGGTTGTCGGTTAGAGAAACTCCCACAGTATTATATTACTTTATATGTAAACTGAGTTGTTATTGTATTTCTTTAACACATTGAGTTGTCACATACGGTTTTAAATGATTTGTATAAACTGCACCTTTATTGTTGTTTTTACTTTGCATTTGAGTTGAGTATTCATGAGTTGAGTAAAGCCAAGGTAAGTGTTCCTTTCAGATTCCTTTCAAGCTTATGTTATGTTTAGTGTTACCCTCGCATGCTCGTACATTCAATGTACTGATGTCATTTGACCTGCATCGTTTTATGATGCATACACAGGTAACCAGGATCATCATCCAGCGCCTCGTTGATCCAGTTGAGCACTCAGAGTCAGTTGGTGAGCCTCATTGCTATCCGGAGGACTCATTCTATCATTTGATTTAGTACTTTAGTTGTTAGGATGATCGGGGGTCTTGTCCCGACATCCCTCTTTGTTTTAGAGGCTTCATAGACGAGTAGTTATAGTTCTTTAGTCTTTCAATTTTTAGTTGTGTACGTTAAGACTTGAGTTGCCATTTTGGCTAAGCTTTATATCTTTTTAAGTTATTGCATAAGTTATATTTTGAGACTATCTGTTATGTTTAAGTCTTCCGCTGAGTAAGTAAGTCAGGCTAAGGGTTCGCTTGGGGACATCAATGGCTCTCGAGTGTCAGTCCCGCCCAGGGTGTAGGATCGGGGCGTGACATATGCACCCTTCATATATTCTTTTAAAGTATTTTTTGACATTTATCGGATGAGTTGAATTATATCCTTGACCCATTCGTTTAGACCAAGTGAATCTTAGTAGTTCAGTTGGTTGGTTACCTGAACTCCCACCTTTTTGGTGAGGGTTCGATTCCCTACATTGTAATCCCCTCCCATTTCCCATTAAAATAAAAAAATAAAAAAGGAATTACAAATCAAAGTTTTGTTATCTTGTTTGTATACACACGTTGATCAAAAGGCAAAATGACAAAAGAGTTCGATCATTATCACTAGTACACTCTTCAAAAAAATTAGAAAAAATGAAAAACGTCGTGTGCATCTTCTTCTTTTAATTTGTCCAAAAGTCGATCTCATGATATTGATTTTGATACATCTTATTAGAAACAAGCGCTACCTTTCATAACAAAAGCAATATCTGATAGCAAAATTGTAACTTTATTATACTTCTTAACTAAGTCCGTCAACGAGCATCGCATTCGATCATTAGTCCGACAAGAATCATCCCAGCCCTTCGTGAGCGTTGTCATAGACAATATGTTAATGTTACCAAACACCAACTAGCTTACCTCATGGTCAAAATACATAGTAATAAATCCTCCTACACGCATCAATATTCTTTCCAAATCTAAAAGCACTCACAAAAAGAAAAGAAAAAGTACATATGGTATATGAGCTTATAGATTTTGCAGAATTCAATTATTTTTGTCTAAAACTCTATATTTATATTAAAATATTCACTTAACTAATAGAACTTAGCAAAGAGTTTTTTTTAAAATAAAATAAAATTCTAGTTCCGTCTCTATCAACTCATGCATAGCTTGCTGGTACTTCCGATGGTGATGGTGGTGATGATGCTGGAAATTTAATATGAGCAGGAGGGACAAACATATGAATTACCTTATTAGAATCTGGTGGTGGTGGTGATCTTTTTTTCCTCTCAACTCTCTAGCAACTTTAAATTGAGAAAATAACTCCTTGTATGAATTATCATATTGTTGGTTGGATCTTGCTGTTGCTTTTTGGATGATCAAGGATATTAGAAGAAATAAAATTATACATATTGCTCACATTGTTTCAAATTCTCAATAGTAGTAAAGTAATGAGTTCTTTTTAAAATTAAGTTATCACAACATCCCAATTTATACTCGCTACGTTCTAATTTAATTGTCCTGTTTTGATTTGTAACGGAGTTTTAAAAAGTAAAGAAGAGTTTGGAATTTTGTGGTTTTAAAATAAAGATACATAGGATATATCAAAATGTCATTTAATTTTATGGTCTTAAGCATATCACTTGAAAATTTGAGATTAAAGAATTACCAGGAAAAAAAAGATATTTTTAAAAAATGGATCAAAATTAAAATTATGACAAATAAATTGAAACAATGCGAGTATTAGTTGGTCTATCTTACTTTTTGGTTCATTTTCTAACGGATGCTTAATTGTTAGTCTGCACGACCTAGTAATTTACTGATTTTAACTTTTCGCATAAAGTGTGAAACAGGTTGCCTAACGTGTTCCAACAAAGCAGTATGGACAGTAAGTAAAAACACAATATTTTTACGTGGAAAACACCCGGCTCAAAAGGTGTAAAAAACCACGACATGTACCCCTACAGGATTTAACTCAAACTTCACTAAATCACTGAGCCTCCACAAAAGATAGATTACAAACTTTGCAACCTACCTTAACTTCAAGTTATGGATTTAGATTACAACTCTTGTAATCCTA
>NC_064283.1:62161606-62184338 GCF_019186545.1 Solanum stenotomum
AAAATTGTTAATTTTAATGCCTTTTCTAAATTATTAGAAAATGATACTGCTTTAGTGACTACTCAACATGTTAATGCTATTAT
Source organism: Solanum stenotomum (assembly GCF_019186545.1). Lineage (NCBI taxonomy): Eukaryota > Viridiplantae > Streptophyta > Magnoliopsida > Solanales > Solanaceae > Solanum > Solanum stenotomum. The sequence continues at coordinate 62,161,690 of NC_064283.1, forward strand.
AAAGCAGAATAATTATGCAAATATTTATATGAGTATTCTTGGTGATCAGATAATGTCGTTACATGAGAAAGTTGATAGACTTCTTACTCTATTGCCTAATAAGATAAAAGGTAAAGAGAAAGTTACTCATAGTAGCTTACAACCTCCTCCTGATATAGAGGATTTCAAAATCAAGGACTATTCAGACCTTGAAAATTTCTTAGAAAAGAAATTCAAAGGTGGTGGGGTACAACCTATTAATACTGACAATTTTATAGAAGGAGAACCTAGCAATAAAAAAGAATTCTATGATAGTCTTAATAAGATATCAGAAAAATATGCTAGAAAACCGGTCCAAAGGATGTTCTACTATCCTAGACCTACTCCTCAAGATGTTCTACTTGAAGAACACGAACATATTATAACTAATAGTTATAATGGAAAAGAAATCTATGAATGGAACATAGATGGATATACTGATAGACAGATCTTTACAACTATCCATAGAATGTTAATGTACAACACTATTTGTAAGACCAACAAAAATAGTGATAAGACTATTGCTGATATGATAACAGCTGGTTTTACTGGTCAATTAAAAGGATGGTGGGATAATTATCTCAACCAAGCTCAAAGAGATACAGTTCTCATGGCCGTAAAACAAGAGGGAGAACAAGTTGTTCAGAATGCAGTTTATACACTGGTTCTTAATATCATTGAACATTTCTCAGGAAGATGGTCAGATAATAGTGAGACCATAAGAACCTTACTCCAAAATCTGAGGTGTAAGACCCTTACGTCCTTCAGATATTACAAAGATGTTTTCCTATGCAGAGTCATGGAATTACCAGAGTGTAATAGCACTCATTGGAAGTCCAAATTTATAGATGGCTTACCAACTTTGTTTGCAGAAAGAGTTAGAAGATCTCTGAGAGGAGATGACCATAGTATTAATTATGATAATTATACTTATGGCAAATTAATAAGTGCCTGCGTGCAGGAAGGTTTGGCATTATGTAATGAAATTAAGTTGAATCAACAGATTAAGCGACATCGCTTAAGTGAAAGGAAACAGCTGGGTGAATTTTGCGAACAATTCGCATTTGATATTCCTAAACAGAAGTCAAAAGACTTGGAACCTTCTTCTCATAAAAAGAAGAAATCCTCTAAAAAGGATTATGAAGAATGGAAGAAAAAAAAATAGAGAAGAAGCATAGGAGGGCAGAAGAAGGTAGGGGAGATTCCTCTAAGAGAAAGAAAAAGTATCGAAATTTTAATAAATCTGATACTTGCCACAAATGTGGAAGATATGGCCATTATGCCAAAGACTGCAGAGTTAAGGAGAAAATTAAGAGCCTGGACATAGAAGATAATATAAAGGATTCTCTTTATAAGATCATGCTTAATTCTGACTCTGAATCAGGATCAGAATACAGCAGCAGAAATGATTCTTCGACAAGTGAGGATCTCAAAGCCCTTCAGCAGGAGGATTATTTAACCTCTGACAATGATTGTTTACCATGCCAACAAGGGATGGCATGTGAAAGAGAAGATGAAGACGATCTTTATAAGATCTATGAACAATTTAAATAAATGAGTCTTAACGCACAGTTTAGACGTAGGAACCTTTAATTTTAACACTTTAGCCTGGCAAAGTATATGAGAGTTCTTACTATCCGGGTCCGCCCGGGTCCGCCCTTCACATGGGTAATCCAACGGGTAATCCAACGGATTTCTTCAGCAACTTTATCATAGACTTGCCTGGTTAAACTATGTTAGACCTAGTCTTACTGATTAATCTGTTGTTATAATAGACACAACGCCATTTCTTTTAGTAACTTAGTATGTGATAGTTCAACACAAACAGTTTAGCCCATCATTGGGCTTATGAACATAAAGGAGTAAATAAGAACAAGAATAAGAAATAGTACCTTAATCGGGAACCTTCAAGCCAAATTGCAAACTTTTATTGAAAATACTGGAAATATTACAAGGGAGAGAGTTTTTAGAGAAAGAGAGAGAGGGGGTTCTGAACCTGCCTCTAAAACTAATACACACTTCCTCTTATATAGAGGTTACAAGCTATAACACAATAATAGAGATGGCCCACAACTTTATAATGGCCAATAAACAAACGATAAAACCGACAAATACTAATGGCCTTCACATGGTTTTATTCTTTCTAGGCCACCCAACTTATCTTTATAAAAGATATAAAGTAAAGTAAAAGTGAAAAGGACCTCCACTAGATTTTGTCCTTTCCTTTGTCCGTTGTGTAAATGGAAGATTCTTCCATCTGCTGTTGGTAACGCTTGAGAATAGTCTCAAGGTCTTCTTCTTCATCATCAATGTCTTGTGCTTCTCCTGCAAGACATGTATCATCTGTATGACTGGCTGATGCCATTGAAGTGTCATCTTTTATATCAAAATCAAGATTTTTTATTAAATCTTTCTTCACTTCCTCCATATACAGAGCTATTGCCTCTGATTTGGAAATAATTCCTTTCTTCATTTGAAGTTGTCTGGCGATTTTCTTGAATGGATCTGTATTATTTCCTTTAATTTCTGCTGTAGTATTTGTCTCACAATACCTACTAACTGTTACATTTATTAAATCCAGGATCTCTTGTCCATGTAGTTGTCCTTCCTGGTTCTTCTGAAGCAATTTACTCCAGAACTTAGTGTAGAACACTCTTTGTAAACAGGGGAATCCTTCTGAAGTATTATTAACTTCAATTGACCATTTCATAATCCATGGGATAGAAAATTCGATGAAAAAATACATTACTGATATTCCTTCAAAGAAGATATTATCCTCTTGTAACCTTGTTAATTTTGGAGACACATCTATCCATTCCAAATATAATTTTTTATAAGATTCTGGCAAGATTTTTATGGTTGGTCCATATAATGTCCACCACTTGCAAAACCAATTAGGAATATTCCTATCAAAAATATTTGCACATAATTTTATAAACCATGAGTGTTTCCTATTAGCGTTTTCATAAAGAAGGACCTTATTAAACCCGTCAATATAATCCCAATAGTTATATTTTACTGGGACTTTTTGTTCCGGATGGATATAATCCAATTCTTTTAAGGTGCTCATTCCCCATTCTTCTGGTGATATAATCTTCTTAATGACCAATTTTGAAAAATTATAAACTTTCTTGGTGTTAGCTGGATAAAAATGCTGAAACTCACATCCTGTGGATGAGAGTATAACTTCATAGTGCATTCTGTATTTATATGATGTAGCAGTATAAGCTACTGTGTCCAAATACCTGGTCATTATTTGCCAAGGTTCATTTCTCCATCGGAGATCACTTTCTTCCAGTAGAAGTATAACTTCTCTTTTGTTGTTTATATCAAATACTTCTATGTTTTCATCATCTATTAGCACTGAGGAATATGTTGTTGATGCACTAGTTTCCTCTTTGGATTTTATGAAATCCATGAATTCTTTATACATTGGGTGGTTAACATTAACTCCCCCACTGGTGGCATTACTTGATGACTCCGTCTGGCTAACATTAAATGATGTTAGCGTCTTATTTCCATGTTGAGCAAGGATATGTCCTCCTCTTCCTGGATTGCTCCTTCCTCCTCGTCCTCTCCTAGATGGAGAGAGTCATTCTGGTCTCATCCTGAAAAATAACAATATTTTAATTTAAGTATTCTCTAGTAAGAAAATCAGGTAGACTATTATCTTCTCCTTTCTTATAATTGATAACTAATCTCGGAGCTCCTCTTTCTTGTTCTGCGTGTTTATTAACATAGAAAGCTGTACAAGACCAAGGAGACTTAGAATGCCTTATAAGGCCTTTCTGAAGTAACGAGTCAATTTCCTTCTTGCATAATTCTAAGTAGTCAGCATTCATTTGACAAGGCCTTGCTTTTGTAGGAATATTATCCTCAACAAAGCTTTCCTCATAAGGGAGGCTAACAACATGCTTTTTCCTGTTCCAGAAAGCATTAGGATGATCTCCGCATATATCAATAGAAAACTGATTCTTCAAAATAGCAATCTTTTCCTTTAATTTAGGATTTTGTAAAATATGATCGACTTCAATACTGTTTATCTCTTGTTTTATAAAATCAACTTGATTATTTTTTGAAACTAGCAGTTTTGCAGTTAAATCATTTATCATTCTAGTAAATGGTTTAGTGACAAATTCTAGTATAAAAGGTCTGTCATTCCAAGTCCCAATAATCTTATTGTTATCCCAATGAGTAAGAGGGAAAATATCATTTATAAATGGAACACCTAAAATTATTTGGTTCGTAATATTTTTAACTAAAACAAAACTTTGGGGAATACAACTTTTCCCTTTACAAATAAAAGCTTTAGGAAGTTTAAATTCAATATTCATTTTACTACCATTTGCTGATCTAAGACTATGAGTAGTCTTATGAAAATATCTTGAAGGTATAAGTCCTTCTTGGATACAATTTAAATCAGCTGCACTATCAATAAGGGCTATAAATTCTTTTTTATAATTATAATCAATAAGAAGAGTAATTTTTGTATAAAATTTTTGAGAAGTAAAAGCTTTAAGACTATAAAGAAAATCTGTTTTATTATTTTTTAAAGAAAGATTCTTTATAAAATCAATACTATCATTTTCCCCTTCCATAGATGAAGATGACTCAGAGGCATTATCCAGATTTCTAAGTGTCTGAATAGCATCCAGTCTGACTTCTATAACAACATTCTTTTCTTTAAGAAGAGTAATATCTTCTTTGAGATTATCAATCTCTTTTTTCAGGTCACTAATAGTAGTAGGAGAACTTATCATTTTTCTCCTTTCTGATAAGAGATTTTTTACCTCTGCCATAGTATATGAACCTTCCTTGGTTGGAATTTCTTTATGAGTATCTTCCTTTTGAGTAGTAAAATCCTTTTCTTTAGAGTCACTGATCTTATCGATAATCTGTGCTCTAATTTCAGGGTCTTTTATATTTTGAAGCAATTCAATAATTTTGTCATTAAATTGTTATTATTATTATTATTATTATTATTATTATTATTATTATTATTATTATTATGAGAGAGAACGTCAAATACATAATCTTATAATTTTTTGGTCAAATCAAAACTTTATATGAATTTATGTTTGAAATGAATTGATTTTTTTATCATGTACGAAGATATATGTATCAATATATGTTTATCTAATTATGTATAATATTTTCATTGTTTCAGATGCGGAGATTGAGCTTATTTCACTTTGTTATACAAAAGTTTGGACTATTTTTATTTGATATAATTTGAATTTGTGAAACTTATTGATACAAATTTGTTTAATGAAATTTGATTTGCTTTAAATGTGTTATTTACAAAAATTATTCATTCTTTTGAAGACCTGATGTAAATCAAATTCCACATTTATTGTTAAAATAATAATAATAATAATAATAATAATAATAATAATAATAATAATAATAATAATAATAATTTTGTAAGATTCCACAAATCAAATTATATATTTAAATATTAATCTCATGTCATGAAAAATTTAAATCCACACAAATTTAATTTTTAAAATATTGAGATCATAGTGTGAAGATTCTAAACTGTCACAAAATGATACTAAAAAACCTCCACAAATTAAAAGTCATTTTGCGCGGAGCGTCATGGAGGTTTACTAAAACCGCTGTAAATATGCTCGTGGCAAGGGTAATTGTAGCGTTTTTAGAAATCCCCACAATTTAATTTGTGGGATCCCTAAACCGCTATAAATTGACAAAATAACCCCCATAAATTGAGCATTTTTTTGTAGCGTGACAGATATTATAATTTGAGGGACGTGTCGTACATTGCGATAAATTCTATTATCGATGGTCGTGTTGCATGGTGCGACGGATGCATGGACAGATATGTCCCATGGATCCCTGACTCAGAGACAATGGGTGTGTATCATTAGGTCAGACTTGCATCACCAACGATTATACTATGATCAAATCTATTGTAAAACTCTTAAATAAAACTTTATGAGAGTCCATGCGCCCTTTGGAAAGTATTTTATGGCATTTACCAGGTGAGTTGAATTATATCCTTGACTCATTCGTTTAGACTAATAGGATCTTAGTAGCTTCTTTGATTGGTTACCTAAACTCACACCTTGTTGGTGAGGGTTCGATTCCCTACAATCTAATCCCCTTTCATTTCCCATTAAAATAAAATAAAAATAGAAAAGGAATTACAAATCAAAGTTTTTTTTTCTCGTTTGTACATACGTTGATCAAAAGGCAAAACGACAAAAAAGTTCGATCATTATCACTCATTACACATTTCAAACAAAAGAGAAATTGAAAGATATATAAACAGATGTCATGTGCATCTTCTTCTTCTTCTTCTTTTTCTTTTTTGTTTTTGCCAAAAGTCGATCTCATGATATTGACTATGATACTTCTTGTTAAAATCAAATGCTTACTATCACGACAAAAATGATATCTAGTAGCAAAATTGTTCCTTTATTATATTTCTTAACTAAGTCCATCAATGAGCATCACATTCGATCATTAGTCCTACAAGAATCATCCAAGCCCCTTGTGAGCGTTGTCTTAGTCTCTTAGACAACATGTTAATGTTACCAAACACTAACTAGCTTACCTCATGATCAATTTTTTTATTACAATATATATGAGTCATGAATCAAAATACATGGTAATACACGCATCCTTAATCTTTTATTCCAAATCTAAAAGCACTCACAAAAGAAAAAGAAAATACATATCGGATGAGACATGATGTCAAGCCCTATCAGAGCGGACAGGTCTGCTTATAGATTTTGCAACTTAATTATTTTTATTTAAAACTCTATATTTATAATAAAATATTTCCTTAACTAATAGTACTCAATAATGAGTCTTTTTTTAAATTCAAAATTCTAGTTGTCTTTATCAACTCAAGGATAGCTTGTTGGTACTTTCGATGGTGATGGTGGTGGTGGTGGTGCTCAAAATTTAAAATAAGGCGTATGAGATACCTTATTATGATATGGTGGTGATAGTGATCTTTTTTTGCCTCTTAGCTCTCTAGCAACTTTAAATTGAGAAAACAATTCCTTGTACGAATTATCATATTGTTGGATGTATTGAGAAATGAGTTACTTGATTCTGCTGACTAGTTGGTTAATTAGCTATCAATCTGAGTAGTTAATTGTTAGGAGCAATTAGGTGTAACTAATTCTGTTAAGTAGATGACAGTTGTACGTTTGTGATAGGTTGTTCAAGTAGTTAGTTAAATTGTAGCTCAACTATATATGTATGTGCCTGAGTGCACTGTTACATTCATTATTCAAATAATAAAATTTTCTCCCAACTCTCTTCTCCTCTAAACAAAATGTTTCATACATGGTGGTAGGATTGAGAATTTTTCATGGTATCAGAGCTGTGAATCATTGTTTGATTCATCCATTGATCGTCGGCACTCAATTCGCTACGTTTCTCTGATTCTTTATTTTTTTCTCTCTGCGATTTGATTTTCTAAAGAAATGGTGAGCACAGATACAATCGATGATGTTGAGAAAAATCGCAATCATCCACTGTATCTTTTGCAGTTTGATTCTTCAGGATCCTTGTTGACAACAGTTCAGCTCACACGTGTGGAGAATTACTCGTTATGGAGTAGATCAATGCTCCTAACTCTCCAAGCCAAGAGCAAGGCATGATTTGTTTTTGGAACCTGTAAAAAGAGTGACTATGTTGTTGCTTTGGGAGAACAATGGGAAAAGTGCAATGCCTTTGTTCTCTCGTGGATTTTGAACTCAGTTTCAAAGGAATTGATGAGTGGGATCATCTACGCATCTGATGCCGTAACAGTGTGGGCAGATCTGAATGAAAGGTTCGACAAAGTGGATGGATCACGAGGCTATCAGCTTCATCGTGAAATTTGCACCATCACACAAGGCTGTATCTGCTTATTTCACTCGATTGCGACTTCTTTGGGACGAATTGGATGCTCGAGTAGCCCCTCCTTCCTGTGGTTGTGACAAATCAATAGTATATGCTAGTCATTTACAGTACATGAAATTGTTTGCTTTTTTTATGGGACTAAATGAGTCATACAATCAGGCTCGTAGTCAAATACTAATGATGATTCTATTACCCTTTGTGAACAAAGCTTACTCAATGGTAATCTCTGATGAAAGCCAAAGAGTAATAGCAGGCTCTTACTATGGAGGAGACTTGAGTATCCCTACAACCCTATATGCTGGTAAGAATATAAGTGCATCTAATTCTCAATATTTTGCTGGTAGTAGTTCATCTTCTAGGGTGATATTGGTGCTTCCACTTCTACTGCATTGTATGTTGGTCAAGGTAACAATCAACAGTCATTTTACAAGTAAAAAAAGGACTACAACCTACAATGTGAAGTCTGCAAGATAAAAGGCCACACTAAAGAGACATGTTATCGAGTCATTGGATACCCACCTGACTACAAGTTTAAGAGGAAGTTTGGTCCACCTGCAAGGTTTGGTGATAATGAAAATGGTAATAGGATGGCTCATGTAAATGTTATTAAGGAGAATGGACTTAGACTTGCAGTTCCTGTATTCACACAGAAGCAATATGGTCAAATTCTCTGGCTCTTGAACTAGGAAAATATTGATATTCCAGCAGTTAACCAAGCAAGTATCAACACTCTCTTTTCTATAGGGACTAAGATAAAACAATGAGTAGTGGACTCAGGTGCAACTAAGCATACTACTACATCTCTAGATGAACTATTTGATATAATTGTTTTAGAGCAAGGTGATCATACACAAGTACAATTGCCTAATGGTACTACCACTTCAATATCTCATACTGGCAGTTACAATTGAGGTAATGGTGATGTGTTAACTAATGTTCTAGTAGTCCCTGATTTCTACTATGATTTGCTTTTTGTTTCTCAGTTAACCAGACAACTTCATTGCTCAGTAAGTTTTTCCCCTGAGTTTTGTGTGTTCCAGGACCTCTCAACTGGGACGGTAGGATTGGTAAGGAAACTGGAGGTCTTTACTTTCTATTGAATAAAGGTGTTAGATATGGAAGTCGACTAAATAAAGTTATGGTTGCTAAGGTTGAAGTTGTTGAAGCACAATTAATGCATTTCAAAACCACTAAGGATGAGACTGTGCTATGGCATAAAAGACTTGGTCATCCATCCTTTGCCACTTTGAGAAAATTGGTCCCCACAACATATAACCATCCAGATAATTGTCTAGTATGCCCTTTAGCTAAACAAACAAGACTCTCATTTCCTGTATTATCTACTAGAAGTAGTTCTATGTTTGACTTACTACATATTAATGTTTAGGGTCCATATAGAGTCAGCACTCATGTTGGTTATAGGTACTATTTGACTATTGTTGATGATTGTTCAAGAATTACAGGGTTGTACTTGCTTAGATTGAAATCTGATATTCTGACAGTTTTGAAGTTTTTCTTCCAAATGGTTAAAACTCAATTTAATCATTGTGTAAAGATTGTTAGATCAAATAATGAATGTGAATTTTTCAATATTGAATGTAATACATTGTTTGAGTCCTTAGGCATTATCCATCATAGCAGTTGCCATCACACTCCACAACAAAATGGAGTGGTGGAACGAAAACATAGACATATATTAGAGGTGACAAGAGCTATCAGATTTTAAGGTGGCATACCTATCAAGTTTTGGGGGAATGTGTCTTGACTGCTGTATATCTAATTAATAGACTACCTACTACTACATTAAATGGCAAATCACCTTATGAGATTTTTTACAAGAAAAAACCAAGCCTAGATCATCTCAGGACCATTGGTTGCTTGTGCTTTGCTACCACACTTGTGAGGAAAGATAAGTTCTCTGCCAGGGCTAGTGTTTGTGTTTTCCTGGGATATTCACTCACTCAAAAGGGTTATCTTATCTACAATATTATTGAAAATAGGTTTATTGTTAGTAGGGATGTGGTGTTCAAGTAATCAGTATTTCCATTCAAGCACTTACCTGATACCATACCACAATCATTGTTTCCTGATACCTCTCAATTCTCTCAGTTCTCTGAGTTAGAGTTGATACCTCCTGCAAAGGTTATAGTTGATCCTGACCCTAACATGGAAGTTCACAACACAACAGGGATGCCTACAGATGTAGAGGATGATAGTGACAATCCAAGGACACAAGACAATGTTGAAGAACCTGAAGTCATGCCTCATGTTATGCCTTCTGTTACAAGGAAATCCAGTAGAATTGTAATCAAGCCAGCTTGGTATCAAGATTATGTGACTGTCGCTAAAAAGACATTTCAGCAGCCTCATTTCTTATCTAACTTTGTCTCTTACCAAAGTATATCTCCTGAGTACAAAGCTTGTTTAAGTAGGTTTCCAGCTGTTGCTGAGCCTAAGTCCTATGAAGAAGCAATGCAGGATGACAAATAGATAGATGCAATGCAACATGAGCTTCAAGACCTTGAAGATAATGGCACTTGGAACCTGGTTCCTCGGCCACAAGGAAAGCCTGTAATAGGGTGCAAATGGGTATTCAAAATTAAACATAAAATGAATGGTGAAGTAGAGAGGTACAAGGCCAGATTAGTGGCTAAGGGCCATAGCCAAACTGCTGGCATTGACTATCAGGAGACTTTCTCTCCTGTAGTGAAAATGGTGACAGTGAGAACTGTTATTGCATTGGTTGCTGCAGAAAATTGGTGTTTATACCAGATAGATGTCTACAATGCCTTCATCCAAGGTGATCTTACAGAAGAAGTGTTCATGGAATTGCCTAAAGGGTTATCAGTAGCATCAGTTCACACACAACCTATGGTTTGCAGGCTTGTGAAATCCCTTTACGGGCTCAAGCAAGCTTCAAGGCAGTGGAATTTCATACTCACAGAGGCTTTATTGCAATCTGGATATAATTAAAGTTATTTGGACTATTCTTTATTCACTAAGAGACAAGGTGCAAGTTTAGTTATCATTTTGGTTTATGTGGATGATATTCTTATTACTGGCAACAATGCAGAACTTATTCAGGAAACAAAACATGTACTGCACAAATGGTTCAAGATTAAAGACCTTGGAGAATTGAAATTCTTCTTAGGCATTGAGTTTAGCAGATCCAAGAAGGGTATTCTTATGAGCCAGAGAAAATATGCTTTGGAGCTTTTGGCTGAAGCTGGTGTGACTGCAGGCAAACCAGCTATTACACATCTAGAGTGCAACATCAAACTTACTACAGCCTCTGAAGAAAGTTGTGGTGAGGAGGAGTTGTTGCATAATTTTTCTCACTATCAAAGGATGATTGGCAAACTATTGTATTTGACTATGACTAGGCCTGATATTACCTACACAATACAAACTCTGAGTCAGTTCCTTCAAAGACCTAACGTCCAACACTGGCAAGCTGCTCTCAGGGTCCTTAGGTACATTAAGAATGAACCAGGTTTGGGACTCCTCATGTCTTCCCAAAAGAAGATGTGTTTAACTGGATTTTGTGATGCTGATTGGGCTGCATGTCCAAATACCAGAAGATCAGTTACAGGATACTTGTTGAAGTTAGGGGATTCTCTTATTTCCTGGAAATCTAAGAAGCAAGCCACAGTCTCAAGGAGCTCTGCCGAAGCATAATACATAAGCTTGGCTTGCTTGACAGCTGAGATGTTTGGGTAACAAATTTGTTCAAAGAATTGGGCATCAAGATTGAACAGCCAGTCTCTGTGTTTTGTGACAGTAAAACAACAATCCAAATTGCTGCAAACCCTGTGTTCCATTTCATTAGAGAAAAGATCCAACAAGGACTGATTAATACTATGTATGTTCCTACTAAAGACCAGCAAGCGGACATACTAACCAAAGCCTTGGGAAAGTTGCAGCCTGATTTTTTACTATCCAAACTTGGTGTTCTGAATGTTTTCACCACACCTAGTTTGAGGAGGAGTATTAGCTAACAGTCTGAGTAGTTAATTGTTAGAAGCAAGTAGGTGTAACTAATTAATTTAAGTAGATGACAGTTGTACATTTGTGATAGGTTGTTCAAGTAGTTAGTTAAATTGTAGCTCAGCTATATATGTATGTGCCTGAGTGCACTGTTACATTCATTATTCAAATAATAAAATTTTCTCCCAACTCTCTTCTCCTCTAATCAGAATTGTTTCATCCATGGTGGTAGGATTCAGAATTTGTCAGGATGGACCTGGCTTTTGCTTCATGAATGATCAAGGATATTACAAGAAAAAAAATTATACATATTGCCCTCATTGTTTCAAATTCTAAATAGTAGTAATGACTAATGAGTTTTCTTTAAAATTAAGTTATCACAACATCCCAATTTATACTTGCTACATTTTAATTTAATTTTCCTGTTTTGATTTGTAACGGATTTAAAAAGGTAAAAAAGAGTTTTGATTTTTGTGATCTTAAAATAAAGATGCATAAGATATATCAAAATGTACTTTAATTTTGTGGTTTTAAATATACCACTTGAAAATTTGCAATTAAAAAATTGCCAAAAAAAAATGATATATCTTTTAAAATGGACCAAAAAAAAAAAAGTATGACAAAGAAATTATAACAGAAAGATTATTACTTGGTCTATCTTACTTTTTGGTTTATTTTCTAACATATATTTAATGATCGACAAAATGCCGCGTTATTCTTTTGTAAGATGGTGACACAATAATTCAAGTGATTTTTCAAATGTTGGAATCAAATTAAATTAATTAAGTCAATTTTTCATTAAAAAAAATATTTACAAATCAAGCTAGAAAGTAAAGATAAAGAAATGAATTACTATAAAGGCAATCTAGACTTACGAACCAAGAGTGCAAACTATAAATATCGTAAAATTTTAAATCTTTCTATATGTATATGTAATTACAATTTTAACTAAATATTTCTATAGTTAAGTCGGTTCGATTCATTAAAACTAAAATAAAACCAAATCAAAAAGATGTAGGAGGTTTTTCTTATATGAGTTTTTCGAGAACACCTCTAATATGCAAATATATATTAATGAATTGGGGTCCCTCTAAGATGGCGAGGAAACTAGCACTATGTAAATAAATAAAAGATTAGTTATGAACTTAATCGTTAAATTACTTGTAGGTAGGGGTATGCATGATCGGGTTGGTTCGGGTTTTTCAAATATCAAACCTAATTATTTGTATAAAAAATTTAAATTTATAAACCAAACCAAACTAATAAAACTTGGAATTTTTCGGGTTTTTCAAATACCAAACCAAATCATTGTGTTAAATTTTTAAATTTATAAATCAAACCAAACTAATAAACCTCGGATTTTTTCGGTAAAGTTTACATACAAACATATAATTAACTTGTGCTCCAAATATTTCTTTAGTCCAACCAATATACAATTATCTAAGGCGTTTCTTAAAAAAATAACACAAAATATGAGATTAGTACTGATTACACTAAAATATTCAATAAAAAATAATAATGAAATCATCATATAAAATAAATATTGCAAAGTCATAATGAAAATAATCATAATTTAAAAGTACTAAATCATGCTAAAATAAGTTTAATAAGTATTGGTTACATTACTAAATATTTAAGAAAAATTAAAATTAGATTATGTATTTTAATTGTCTAAACCAATGTAAAACTAAAGAACAAATATTCAATATTATTGTCATTCTTAGTGTTGAATTAATTTGATTTTGATTTAAGTTTTATTATAATTATCAACATCTATGAACTATAATCTTTACTGGACCATTCCGAATTTTAAGTTTTAAACTTGAAATAATATATTAAAAGATAAAAACTCTGAAATAGTATAAGAAATATTTTTAAATAAGCAAATATTTTTATGTATAAAATAAAATTTTAAAATTACATATATAATGTCGGGTTAGTTTAGTCTCGGGTTGGTTTTTTTAGTTAAAACCAAACCAACCCAAATATAGTCAGATTTTTTTCCCAATACCAAACCAAGTCAAACCAAACCATTAGTCGGGTTTTTTTTTCCAGGTTGACTCGATTTGCGGTTTGGTTCGATTTTCGGTTCGAGGTAATCAATTTTATATTAATCAATCATGAATTATCAATGAATTTTGTATTTTGCAACAGAATTTTACTGTGGTTGCTTCTTCCTTTAGACATAACTTCCATAATAAAAACGGGTGAACATCTTAGAATTCAATTAAGATGATGAGAAAACTAACTTTGAGAAAAACTACGTTTCCTTTATACTTACCTAACAAAAAATGCCGATGCAATGAAAGAAAATGCCACCAAACTTTTAGACTTTTTAGTATATTATTATAGTCTGAAATAATCAATTTAATCCAAATGTTTTAACTAGTATGTCCCATCACATTTATTAGCAACTCGTTTTCTAAAAGTTGATTATTTGACTATCAAAGTCTTCGTCAACTTTCTTTTTTTCTAAAATGAAGTCTTTTGAATTTTATAATTTTAAACATATTATAGTATTTATATAGTTAGAAAAAAATATTTCGTAGTATTACCAAATCAATTCTTCCAAACCCGAAAATAGATCCATTTAGATTTTTCTTTAAAGGATGGCACATTTATATTTTATCTAGTATTGATATTCGACTAATGAGTATTTGTAGTTATTAGGGTGTGATAGGATAAATCTAGACATAAACATAAAATTACCACATAACGCATTCTAAAAAGTTGTTTTTGTGTGGTCACAGTAGATATAACTTGTTGATAATGCTAGTGGTGATGGTTATGATGACAGTAGAATAGACTTCGACAAATTCTCAAATTAAGATTTGGTGGTGATGGTGTTGGTACTTCTAACAAACCCAATAACAAGACCAACTCAATTCAAATTCAAACAGCTGACAAATCTATTTCACTAACTTGTAATTGAAATTACAAAGGAATTTAAGAACTAAATGGAAATTGAAGAACAGAAGTAGAAGAAGAAAGGGGATGAGAAGTAGAACTCATAGAAAGGGGATGAGAGGACTAGACATTTTTTTTTCGACAATTTGCATAATTCGTTAATCACATACCATTCCCCTTTTGATAGAACGTTTCTCATGCCCACTACTCAACCCGAATCCCAAATTAACCTGGCCCTATTGCTTGTTCTTGGCACAATATCTCTTGTCAGCCCAATAACAACTTGTATGACATTAGTATATATATTGGGGTGAACTTGATTCATAACAGTACTCTTCCTCCACCCTTGTTCCTATCTTAGGCTTTTAACTCTTCGGTGATTCCCACCTTGTCTTGAAAATTAAATAAATCATTGTAGGAAAATTGCTTCCACACAAAGGTTGCTGCAAATTAAATTTGTCCACCGTTACTAAGTCATGGATGAACAAAGATATTAGTAGACATGAAATTATATGTGCCTTCATATTTGTGAAAATTATTTAGACTTAAAAGGAATATTCGCGTTGCTCACTTTTTTGTCAATCGCGCATCATAACATAGTGACTTTCAAATAATTAATTAATTAATATATATATATATATATATATTAACGAATATTGAATAATATAAAAAATAAATGATGTGAGTAATTAATAATTTTTTTGGTGTATTACAAGTTGAAGAAATGCTTACATTATCAACCTATACATTTTGGAAAAATAGAATCAACACCAAACCACACTGTTTTGAGTCCATATTAAAACACTACCTGTTCAAGCTTGATAACAGTATTGGAACAATTGTTTTTATTAATTCTTGTTCAAAAGTTGTTTTTAAAAAACTTTATATTTATGTTAAAATACAAGTCTAATAAGTAGAATTTAGAATTCATAAATTTAAAATCCTAGTTCCGCCCTTGTCAACTCATGAATAACTTGTTGGTACTTCTGATGGTGATGGTGGTGGTGGTGATGGTGATCTATGACGATAAGCAGGAGGGACAAGCATATGACTTGCCTTATTAGGATCTGGTGGTGGTGGTGCTCTTTTGCCTTTTAAACCTCTTAGCTCTCTAGCAACTTTAAATTGAGAAAATAATTCCTTGTATGAATTATCATATTGTTGGATGGACCTGGCTGTTGCTTCATGGATGATTAATGATATTAGAAGAAATGAAATTATAGATATTCCCCTCATTGTTTCAAATTCCTTGTAGTAATTAGTTTTATTTTTAATATAGGAAAAAATATATATTGTGGATTGGGTCACTTGGGTGAGGAGTGGGTGGTTGGGAGGATTGAGTGGTTATGAGGTGGAGGTTGGAGGCGTTTGTCAGACACTCAATTTTGACCCTCTGCAATATGGATTAATTAATTACTATATATCGAGCTTCTTCAATTTCAAACAACATATATTATTTTTATCAACATTTTGGTTATTGTATCTCTACTTGCAATTCTATCGCTTAATTGAAGAAATTATACCGTTAAAATGGATTTTGCTCGCGAAATCGACTCATCTAACATGTTCTTCATTACGAAGGATCGAGCTTCCAACGAATTATCTAATTAGGCTTTGGTGATAATACAATGTTGGTACATTTTATTTTTAATTCTTGTTCAAAAGTTATTTTTAAAAACAAAAGAATCATGATACATAATAAATTCACTCACAATAATCCTGAATCCATCCAACTACAACCAAATCTAACACTCACAAAAAAAAAACATATAAAGGGAGACTCGCTCTTACTTATATATAGTGATTGCGAACGTGGTGCTTATGCAAGTGGAGTTACATATCTTACAAATCACTAATTTTTAACCCTTCAACTATTTAAAAAATTAATCTAGAACAAAAATCTACCTTTTTCAGAATTCAGAATTTATAAATTCAAAATTCTAGTTTCACTATCCCTGTCAACTCATGTTCAATTTATCGATGCTGGTGGTGGTGGTGGTGATGATATTTGCGGAGATAGTGGTGGTGATGGCGGTGGAGTTGGTGGCGGTGGCTTCATAGGAGACGCCGGACGCATATGAGATTGCTTATTAGATTGTGGTGGTGACATTGTTATTTTGCCTCTAATTAAACCAAAACCTCTTAGCTCTCTAGCAATCTTGAATTGAGAAAATAATTCCTTGTAAGAATTATTATATTGTTGCATGGATCTTGATGCTACTAATTCCACACAAACTAATTCATGAATAATAAAAAATATTAGAAGAAATGAAATTATACTTACTCCCCTCATTTTCTATCAAATAGTAGTTTTATGAAAACTAGGTTATCACAAAATGCCTATTTATATTACTTTTGTGCATTTTCTATGAATGTTTTTGACGATAAAATAATACGCTAGCTAATCGTGACTCGTGAGTCAAAAGGGTCAAGAAAATCAATGTCATAATTATATTCTTGAACAACTAATATGTAAAATAATTAGTAAGTTATATACTAGGATAAATCCACTAACAATTTAATTGATATTTAGTTATTCCATAGTTCCAACTTGTTGAATATTTTTTTAGACGATGTATAAAAAAATATTTTTTTATATTATAGTCCTATCACTTTCCTGAATTAATTAAATGATTTAGTCAGAACCCGTGACTTTTATTAGCAACTTGTTTTTTGACAAGTTGACTCTAAAGTCTTTGTCATTTTGCTTGTTGAATATAAAGGGAAAAAAATATGTTTTGAATTTAACATCTTTTAAGGGGAAAAAAATTAAAATGACGCTTATACGATATTGGATTTACTGTAACACACTTAAACTTTATGGGGTTTTATGAGCCCCATGGATTACAAATCAAATCTTTGGTCTCTCATTTGTGATTTGTACACACATTGATCTAAAGACAATACGATAAAGGAATTTGATCATTATCACTTTATATTCTTCGAACAAAAAGATTGAAAGTATAAAAATAGATGTCGTGTGCATCTGATTATTATTATTTTTGCCAAAAATAATGCACTTTTTCTTCAAATATCATGTACGTTTTTTCTGGCAAAAATCACTCTCATGTTATTGGTGTTGATACCACTTGTTAGAATCAAACAGTTAATATCATGTCAAAAGTTAAAACTGATAACAAAAAAAACGTGACTTTATTTCTTAACTAAATCTGTCAATAAGCACCATATTCGATCAAAAGTCCGACTAGAGCCATGCCAACACCCTCATGAGGGTTGTCATAGATAGAATGTTTGTATTACCCAAAACCAACTACCTTATCTCATGCTCAATCTTTTTTATTACAAAATATATGAGTTATATGTTAATATAATACAAAATACTAAGATCCAACTCCAAGTAAAATATCTACATAAACATATAAAAAAAAATACCATGCAAAAGCACATGTTTTATGAAACTAGCCTTTGGGTGGTCATGGAGGATAACTAGGCTTTGGTGGTAACAACAATTATTATATTTTACTTGTTCATAAGTTATACATTTAAAACAAAAGAAAAAAATGAATCAAAATACATAGTAATAAATCCTCTAATTATAAGCAACCTTAACCTTTTATTACAAATCGAAGCATTCACCATAAATTCAAAATTCTTGTTCCCCTCCTGTCAGCTCATGAATAACTTGTTGGTACTTTCGATGGTGATGGTGGTGGTGGTGATTTATAACGATAAGCAGGAGGGACAAGCATATGACTTGCCCTATTAGGATCTGGTGGTGGTGGTGGTGCTTTTTTGCCTTCTGAACCTCTTAGCTCTCTAGCAACTTTAAATTGAGAAAATAATTCCTTGTAGGAATTATCATATTGTTGCATGGACCTTGCTGTTGCTTCATGGATGATCAAAAATATTAGAAGAAATGAAATTATACATATTGCCCTCATTGTTTCAAATTCTCAAATAGTAATGAGTTTTCTTGAAAATTAAGCTATCATAACATCCCAATTTATACTCCCTATATTTCAATTTAGTTGTCTTGTATTGACTAATAAATACAAAATTTAATAAAGTAAAAAAAAAAATGAATCCTGTATTTTTAAAGTAAAGTTATATGTATAAATGTACCAAAATGTCTTTTAATTTGTGGTCTTAAATAAATTAAATCGAAAATCAAAATTAAAGAATTGTTAAAAAAAATAAAATAGTAGGACAAATAAATTGAAACAAAAGAAATCTTACTTTTTTGCTCATTTTCTAACAAATATTTGAAGATCGACAAAGTGTTGCGTTATTCTTTTGTTCTTATTTTTTTTTTTTTCCCTTTGTAATATGGTGAAATAATAATTCAAACAATTTTTCAAAATAACTGTTGAAATTAAATTAAATCAATTAAGTTAATTTTTTATCAAAAAAAGATTACAAATCAAATTCAACATTAAAAATAAAGAATTGAATTACTATAAATGCAATCTAGATTTACAAATCAAGAGTGCAAAGTGCAAACTATTAATATATATATGTAGTAAAATTTTAAATTCATCATATATGTATATGTAATTATAATTTTTAACTGGGTATTTATATTGTTGGGTTGAATCATTTTTTTTCAGTTTTTTTGCTAATCAAAACCAAATTAAAAAAGTGTAAGGAGTTTTTCTTTTATCAGTTTTCCTAGAACACCGCTAAGTTAAAAGTACTTGCTTCACCCCCTTGCATTATTAACACGAATGAGTTGTGGTCCCTCTAAAATGGTGAGGAAACTAACACTACAAACAAATAAAAAGGCTAGCTACAAACTTTATCGTTAAATTACTGGTAGCTAAACAATTTTATATTAATCCATCACAAATTAACCATAAATTTTATTTTTCACAACAAAATCTTACTGACATTGCTTCTTCTTTTTTATTTTATTTTTAGTATAACTTCCAACAAATAGCTGCCATAATAAAAGTGAGCGAAAATCTAGAAGTATTTGTCTTACGTCTTTGAACTATTTTATATATGAATGAATTAAAATTCAACTAAGTCGGTAAGAAAATTAACTTTGAAAAAACAATTTTTGCCTCGAAAATTACCTAACGAAAAAGTGTTGATGCAACGCGAAAAAACACCAGACAAACTCACCAAACTTTTAGATTTTTTAGTATATATATATCTATTCTAGTCTAAATTAATCCAAATAGCGTACATCTAGAAGTATTTGCCTTACATCCTTGAATTATTTTATCTATGAATGAATTAAAATTCAACTAAGTCGGTGAGAAAATTAACTTTGAAAAAAAAATGTTTGCCTCGAAAATTACCTAACGAAAAAGAATCGATATAACGCGAAAAAACACCAGACAAACTCACCAAACTTTTAGATTTTTTAGTATATACATCTATTCTAGTCTAAATTAATTCAAATACTATTAGCAACTCCTTTTCTGAAAAGTTGACTATTTGACTCTTCAAAGTCTTCGTCACTCTGCTTATTGAAAACAAAATCTTCACCAACTTTTTCTCTTTAATTGATCTTTAACCTTATATCTTTTTAAAGTTACACATAAGTTTTAAATTAAATATAAGTTTTCGTGAACGTTTGATTATGAAAATTAAAAAAAAAATATTTTATTTAAAATTTCAAACTCGAATTCATAAAGTTCACAATTTGAATTTACCTCATACTTTGCAAAATAAAAAAAATTAACTACCCTCTCAAACTAGTCGTGGTGGAGGTGTTGGTGCTGGTGGTGATAATGATAGTGGCGGCATAGCTTTGAAATTATACTTGCACACTCATTACTATGTGGAACTAAATGAGTTTTCTATTATAAATCAAGTGAGAATTATATATGATTGGTGTTTGGATTGAAAAAAATAACGGATGCGAAATTCGAATTTGAAATTTATAAAATTTTATATTAATTTTAAATTAATGCAAATATTATTAGATTCTGGTGAACCTATATATTGTATTTTAAATGCACTTCCGGAAATTTTTTTGGAAGGGAAATATACTAGAATACTTGCAATTAAGAGGTAAATATGGGTTTGAAAATTCTATTATTTGAATTAGTCATGAAATATAACATAAGTTAAACTAAGAAATTATATGTATATTGAGGTATGTAATCATCCTATGTAGAAGTCTAATAGTTAGATATACGAGTGACGTAACAAAATTTACAAGGAAAAATTCTCAAGACATAAGTTATGCCTTGTAAATTGGATATCATACACCTTATGTCGAACACGACATTATAATTAGATCATAGTTAAGAGTACTTTGATTCATAATTTTTTATTAAATAAAAATTAAAGTTCACCTCAAAATAGAGGCCGTTCATGCAAAAACATGATATAAGTACGTATTACAAAGGAAAATGATTCATCCAACTATAGACAAATCCAAACATAAACATAATATTACCACATACCGTGGTCTAAAATGTTGCCTTTGGCCAATCATATCATGGTGGATAACTTTTTGATGATGTTGGTGGTGGTGGTGGCCGCCGTGATGGTTTTGGTAGTGGCTTCCAACGAATTCTCAAATTAGGATTTGGTGGTGACGATGTTGGTACTCTTCCTCCACCCTTACTCCTATCCAAATAGTTTAGCCCTCCGGCTACGTCCACCTTGTCTTGAGAATTAAACAATTCATCGTAGGAAAATCGCGATAGGGACCTTGCTTCCACACTATGGATGACTAATTCATGGATGAACAAAAATATTAGTAGACATGAAATTATATGTCCCTTCATATTTGTGAGAATTATCGTACAACTAAAGGAATGTCCCTTTGCTCACTTTCTTGTCATTTTAATTAGATTATTACAACTTGTGAATATATAGTAGACTCTCATATTATTATTTTCATTTTCCAGAGGATTATTTAATTAATAATGGAAATGTCAAAATAACGCGTTAACAAATTTCTTTGCTTCTTTACTTGTTATAGTCAGCCAATCTTGTTTTTCACACTGGAAAAAACTTGACAATAATCAAGAGAGGGATGGAGGGGACATTACTGTTGAAGAGTCACATTCGAACGTTCGATGAAAAAGGGATGGATGGTTTCGTCTTGGACAATTTCTCTCTTTCAAGTTGAGTTAGATTCGAGATTCATTTCTTTAATAAGAACTTATTAATTATTGATGAACTATTTAGAGAGTGTTTATATGGAGGAATTTTCTTTTAGAAAATGGTTTCCAATTTTCACTTTCTTTTTAAAGATAAAACAAGTTCTTTAAAATTCAGGAAAACAACTTTTTTTTTAAGCAATTCCGCTAGGCAAGGTGTGCCTAGGGCTAGTTTTATTAATAAAGTGAAAGGGATCTCAAACAGAAGAGTACAAGCAAGGGGGCCTAGACCTTACCTTACTAATCTTAATGAGGTAACAAAATAACTTGATTAGTCAAAATAAATAAATTAAAAAAAAAATGACATTCTACATTAATTGTCTTGTTCCCACGCCCCCAGCCAACCTCCCGTCCTGACCCCAAAACCAACCTCAACCCTTCCACTCATAGTGTTTCCCTAAATTATGTTTAAATGTTTTTGGGATAAAATTTTATACATATTTTTCAATCTGCACCACGTTTTATTGTAGTATTTCAAAGTCGTGGAATATATTAACTAACTTAATTTTCGAAAAACAAAACATAATAATTATGTTGGAGCAAAAGAAATATCATGGTTTTAAGGGACCTAGCTACTTCTTGAATATTGACAAAGACCTCAATTTCAACAAAAGAATGGCAAAGACGACGTTATAGCCAAACAATCAATGTACAAAATCGTATATAAAAATACCTTTGAAAATATTGATCATCTCAATTAATATTACAAATCATATATCTCACTCCCATGGTTTATTCAATTATAGAATAAATACAGACATAATATATATA
>NC_064283.1:62184490-62191241 GCF_019186545.1 Solanum stenotomum
TAAATATCACACAAAATCAAGCATCAGCCCGCTTTAGCTTGCTGATGCTGGAGGAGGTGATGGTGATGTCGGAAGAGGATTCACAAACATTAGATGATTTGTCCACCATGATTAATATATAATTCATCATAGATGAACAAAGATATTAGTAGACATAAAATAATTATATGTATCTTCATCCTTCCAAATATTATGAACTACTAAAGGAATATAATGTCCCTTTGCTACAACTTGTGAATATATATAATTAGTCTATCATACTTTTGATCATTTAATGGAAAATTAGTCAAAATACCGCGTTAGCAAATTTCTTTAATTTTGACTTTGTTACTTGTTAGTATAGTCAAACAATCTTGTTTGTCATATATAGTTGATTTCACACCTTAATAGATTGGATAAAATTTTCAATAGAGTGATAAATATTAAGATACGAAGGGTTCGGGGTGTTTGGTACGATAAAAAATATTTGTTTTTTAAATTTTGTTTTAAGATGTTTAGTAAGTAGCAAAAGAAATATTTTCTTAAGGAACATTTATACGTAATCTAGAAAGAAATAATATGAAGTGGGTTGAGGAGTGGAAGGGCGGAGGAACGGGACGATGGTGTGGTCATATGGTGGGGGTTAAGGGCGGTAGGAGGAGACAACGAGCTTAAAATGTTGTTTATGCGGCTTTTTATTATTATTATTTTCATTAAAAAGTTGTTTTTAAAACTTTTTAAGAAATTTATTTTCCTAAAAATCAATCAAAAAATAAATAATAGAAATGGCACATGCTAGAGAGAAACATGATAATAAGTTAATTTATTAAATTAAATTTTTGACTTTAATATCATATAAATAATATCACCAGACACTAGTTTAACTTGTCACTATAACTTCTTAAATAATCAAGTGTTAATTTATTCACTACTAAGGACTGTGTGATGAAATGGATAGTCTCCTCTTTTAATTATAAATTTCAAATTTAAATTACTAATGATTAAAATATTTTAATAGTTATAAATGTTTAGTCCATCAAATATTGATAAATGTTTGTTTAATTTGATTTTTCGGATATCTAATTATAAACAAATTTGAGTTTCCTGTTAATTAAAATTGTACTTTTGATACTTTTGCTTATGAATCTTTATAAATTATACATTATATTATCATTTAAGTATTTATGTGTCATGTTAGATTTTGTACTGTTATTCTACATTAAAAGTACTATAATTCTAAAAATATTGTAAATGTAATTATGTTCTATATATCAGGAGACCAAATTATAACATTCATTTTTATAAACTGATAAAAATTACTAGAATTTTTCGATAACTAAATATTGAAAGTTTTATTATCCCTACAAAATATTTTTTATCACAATAATCACAAACCCATCCTCCAAAAAATCAAAATACAAGCACTCATACAAAAAGAAACAAAACAAAACCAATTAATAGCGCTACTAAAACAACAAAATAACTGAACCTACAAGCTTCAAATCCTGATTTACCTCTGAATCATGAGACTATTAGCAGCATAGTGGCGATGAGCGTGGTGGACTACGGGTAGCATCTTGTTGAAACTTGCGGATAGAGATGGAACAGAATTTGAAGTTTATTGAACTTGTTATCTCGTCTTAGTTACTGAAATCACAATTAAATACTTATACACATGTTCAATATATTATCTAATACAAATACAATATTTTAACAAAATTATTGAATTCATCTGAATGTGTACCTAATACTGTATCTCCACCCTGATGGTGGAGGTTGAGCAAGAGGAGGAGGGGGGGTTGAATTCATAAAGTTCACATTTTCAATTGACCTCATTTAATATTAAATTAATTAGCTAAACGATATTGAATTCTCATGAACCTAAATATTGTACTTCAGATTCGACTCTGGAAAAAAAAATAGGGAGAAAAAAGATCCTAGAATACTTGCTATTAAGAGGTAACCATGGGTTTGAAAATTATATTATTTGAATTATTCAAATATAACATATGTTAAACTAAAAAATTATATGTATATCGAAGAGGTATGTAATCATCTTATCTAGAAGTCTAATAGTTAGATATGCAAGTTATGTAACAAAATCTTAAGGTAAAATTTGCAAGAGACGAGTTAAGCCTTATAAGGTATAATTCAGTTTCATAACATTATGTCTTAAGAAGTTCATAACATATAAATTATGTCTCTCAAGTCATAACTCAGTTGTTCCCAATAAACTTAATTATGCTGATAGAGGCATAAGTTCTATTTCAGAACTCATAAAGTTATGTTTTATATATGAGGCATAACTTATTCATATGAAACTTTTGTCGGTCGAATAAAACACAAAAATTCTCGAAATTTATGCCTTGCAAATTGGATATTGTACAACTTATATTGGACAAGGCAAAATTTGATCATATTAAGGATACTTTGACTCATAAGTTTTCATTAAATAAGAACTAAAGGTTAAAATTAAAGATTACTCCAAAATAAAGACAGATCGACGCCCTTGCAAAAACTTGATTTAAATACATATTACAAAAAGGAAAACGATTGATCCAACTTTAGACAAATCCATACATAAACATGAAATTACCACATAACACGCTCTAAAAAAACTATTTTTGGCCAATCATGGTGGATAACTTGTTGATGATGCTGGTGGTGGTGATAGTTATGGTGATGGCGGAATAGGCTTCCAACCAACTATTAGGATTTGGTGGTGACGGTGCTGGTAGTCTTCCTCCATCCTTATTCCCTATCTAAGTATTTTAGCCCTTCGGCTACTCTCACCTTGTCTTGAGAATTAAATAATTCATCGTAGGAAAATTGCGATAGGGACTTTGCTTCCACACAAAGACTGCTGGAAAATTTGTCCACCGTGACTAAGTCATGGATGAACAAAGATATTAGTAGACATGAAATTATAGGTGCTTTCATATTTGTGAAAATTATTTTAAATTAAAGGAATGCCCCTTTGCTCATATTTTTGTCATTTTAGTTTACTACAACTTGTGTATATGTGTTAGTTTTCAGACGAATATTATTTAATGATATTGTCAAAATATATACTTAACAAATTCCATACAGTAAATAATGGACAAAAAATTGACGATGCTGACAATCAAGGTGGTTGGGAGTAGGGTAGGTGTGTCATACATATATTTTCATTTCCCTCCCCCAGTTTTCGCTCACCATTTTCTCAGATCTCGCTCGTCAGTCTCTCCCTCACCTCTCTCGTTTATACAAACATAAATGTATAAATTGCGTTTTTGTTTGTATAAAGCGAGAGAAAATTGTATATACACATGCAAATATATATATATTCGTCCTATACACTTATAATTATACAATACACAAATATTCCCCTGTCCAGTTCTCTTTTGCCTTTCTCTCTTTCTCGCTTTATACAAACACAGATTATACAATTGATCTTTTGTATATGTATACCGAAACAAATTATATACAACTGCTTTATTTTGTATATGTATAGCAAAATATACATATTTATGTTTGTTATGGAGCGCAATTATGCAAACTATAGCTATAACATACAAATATGATTTTTGTGTTTGCTATATATGAAAGTTTCTCTTAGTTTAAAATGTTATTTATGAGATTTGTTTATTTTATTTTCACTTCAAAAAATAAGAAGATTATTTTCTTAGAGACTTGCTAAATATAAAAAGAAAAATTAGAAACATTATTTCTGATAGAAAAATATCAGATTGTAGAGATAAACATAATAATAAGTTTAATTTACTAAATTAAATTAAAGACCATTTATACAAAAACAAACCGGAAATAGAATCAACACAAAACCAAATTGTTTTGTGTTCACATTATTAACACACCAGAGAATCAGGAATAGTTTGATGGTGGTGGTGGAGGTGGTACTGATCGACGAGGAGGGGGAACCCAATGAATTTTCCCATTAGGTTTTGGTGGTGGTGGAGTTGATTCACTATTTCTTAGCTCTCTAGCCACTTTAACTTGATTACAAAATAATTCCTCATAGGAATAATTTTGCAACGACCTTGCGTCCACCATGACTAATTCATGGACGAGTAAGGATATTAATAGACATGAAATTATATATGCATGTCTCATTTCAATAGCCAATACGTCAAAAAAAAAAAATTCTTTCAAATATTGTGAAGTATGGAACTATTGAGTGTTTTTTTACATCTAAGTGATAATTAAAGGAATGTTTCCTTTGCGCATATTTTAGTTTGCTATA
Source organism: Solanum stenotomum (assembly GCF_019186545.1). Classification (NCBI taxonomy): domain Eukaryota; kingdom Viridiplantae; phylum Streptophyta; class Magnoliopsida; order Solanales; family Solanaceae; genus Solanum; species Solanum stenotomum. The sequence continues at coordinate 62,188,710 of NC_064283.1, forward strand.
CATTGTGTTATATATATTAGCTAAGTCTCTCATACTTAATGTTCATTTGCTAGAGGATTATTTAATGAAATCGTACAAATACCGCGTTAACAAATTTAATTTCTTTGATTTTGACTTGTTAGTCTTGTTTGATATGGTTGATTTCACACTGTATTCAATTTTCTAATTATACTTTTTCATGTTTTATTGATCATTATATATAGTTTTAAAAATTAGAAAAACTATTTTGTCATATGAAATAATGTCACTTTTATTTCTTAACTTAGGTTTTCAGATTATACGATTTGCGTCAAATTTTATTGTAGTATTTTAAGGTTATGGAATGCATTAATTAAACTGACTCTCAAAAAATAAAATACTAACAATGATTTTGAAACCGAGGAAATATCATGATTTTAAGGGACCTACCTCTTGAATATTGACAAAGACCTCAATTTCAACAAAAGAATGCCAAAGACTTAATTTATTGCCACAATTTAGTCTATATACAAAATTGTATTGTTACAGAAGTCATGGAACCATTTAATTACTCCATCTGTTTTGTTTTATTTGTTGTAATTTGACTTGGTCCTGTTTTAAAATATGACTACAAAAAATATTTAAATTATCTTGTGAATTTCATATTTTAACTATTCTCGTTTAGCTTTTATAGAAACAGATAGACTCATTTTTGTAGGTTTTTTTTTTTAATATTTTGCAAGTCTATTGCTGAAGCTAGTGGATGGGGTGGTGATGGTGGAAGAGGATTTCAATTTCCAACGAAATAAAGAAAACATGATCTATAGCCAAAAAAAAATAATTAAAACAACAAAAATCATTTTTTTTCACTCAGGGCTTTATACATTTTGTGTTCGAGCTTTACACCTCAAATTTTAGGGTGAACCCCCTAAGATCTACAGTCTACACCGTTTATTTGTGCTGGAGAATATTTTTGGTACACTTCACCTTGTGACTTGTACCAAAAACACTTTTGTAAACATTTATCATCTCAAAGTACTATATATTACTAATTATCTCACTCTCATAGTTTATTCAATCACAAAACGTATATAGGTATATACATAAAAAAAAATTAAAAATTAAAATACTAGACAGAGCATTAGCCGGCCACTCTAGCTTACTGATGTTGGTGGAGGTGGAGGTGGTGGTGGCGGAAGAGGATTCCAACGAATTTTCAAATTAGGATTTGGTGGTGATGGTGTTGGTATTCTTCATTTACTTTCTTGTTGATTCTTTAATGGAAAACTAGTCAAAATACCGCGTTAACAAATTTAATTTCTTTGATTTTGATTTTGACTTTGTTACTATTTAGTATAGTCAGACAATCTTGTTTATCATGGTTGATTTCACACCTTAATAGATGGACAAATTTTTCAAAAGAGTGACAATTATCGAGATAGGAAGGGCCCTGGGTGTTTGGTACGATGAAAAATATTTATTATTTATTTGTTTTATAATGTTTAGTAAGTAACAAAAAAATATTTTTCTAAAAAATATTTACACATAATTTTAAAAAAAATGTTATAGAAGTAGGCCGAGGAGTGGGAGGTCAGGGGATTGCATGGTCATAGGATCGGGGATGGATGCGTTGAGAGAGGGTGGGGTAGGTAGATAGGAGAAGACAATAAACTTAGAATATTGTTTATTATAAGACTTATTTTTTATTACACTTACACATGTTTCTTTTTCTTCCTCCAAATTAATATGTTTTTTAATACCTCATTGACAAATATAAGTTTTGATTCTTGTAATATCTAAAATTGTTCTTTTGACTTCTGCTTATGGATCTTTATAAATTTTAATAAATTACACATTATTAGTATTACATCATTTGATTATTCATGTGCCATGTGAAGTTTTGTACCGTTACTTTACATTTAGAATAAGATATTCTAAATGTAAATATGTCCTTCATAAAGATATCAAATTAAAACACACATTTTTATAAACTGAAAAAAAAAATGAAAACTAGAATGTACAATAACTAAGAATCAAAATACAAGCACTCATACAAAAAGAAACAAAACAAAAATTAGCTACTAAAAAAAACACAATTATTCAACCTACAAGTTCAAATTCTGTTTTCACCTCTGAATTGTGGCGGCGATCTAGCATGGTGGACTAGCTGTAGCATCTTGTTGAAGCTTGTGGATAGAAGTGGAACAGAATTTGAAGTTTATTGAACTTGTTATCTCGTCTTATTAGTTACTGAAATCACAATTAAATGTATATAGATATTCAATATATTTTCTAACGCTAATACATTATCTTAACAAAACTAGTTGAGTTTGTCTGAATCCGTACCTAATAATGTATCTCTGGCCCTGGTGGTGGAGGTTGATCAAGAGGAGGAGGGGGACTCCAATGAATTTCTACATTAGGTTTTGGTGGTGATGGTGTTGGTATGATTCTTCTCTTTAAACCTCTTAGCTCTCTAGCCACCATGTGTTGATGAGATTTAAACAATTCATTGTAGGAATAATATTGAAGGGATCTTGCATTCACACAAAGGCTACTAGAAAATTCATGGAT
>NC_064283.1:62561679-62617484 GCF_019186545.1 Solanum stenotomum
CTAACTAAAAGTCCATTACAACTACCTATTCTTTTCCATGGCGGTCAGTGACTGTTATATGTTCTTTATTTCGATAAATGGCATACCATTGTGAAATGAAAATGTTGATAGATTAAGAATGATCGCACACAACTTTGTTGAAGGAGACACACGCTATGATTAATTTGAGCAAATCACGTATGCACACAAATTCTCCAAGTTATGTTTTTTTCGTCCCGTTATTTGAATAATCAAAATTGTCCGAAACATTGATAATAACAGAATCGTCTCTGTCATCAACATGAAGTTTATATGGCATAGTCAAAAAGTATTGTATTAGATAACTTATCTTTGATCTGTTGTAAAAGAGCATATTATATCTTAGAAGATGACATGATGTATTTATTTGCAGGAACAAATACTTAAAATGAATCAATCGAAGAAGCTTTTTGTTCATACTTCCAAGTTGTAATGATTTTTTAATACTGATATGATATTTGTCATTAGTCCATATTAAATTTAACCATTTGAACAGCATTTGTCTTATAATTTTGTCTCACAACTCCATAATTATCTCTTTCAGTACAAGATAGTCATTTTTTTAGTCCTTTCCATAAGGGCAGTTCAACAAATTGGTGGCTTAAAATTAAAATATAATTTAGAAAGACTTTAGACTTAGTTCATGTAATAATGATACACACAATAAACTTGCATGATTTTGTGCTAGCAGTAAGAACACAGCCTGTGATGTGTGAAGTAGACAAACAATATAGTTCAAACTTTATGGTGGTACTGGAGTGACAAACCTATTACGCATAGAGTTTCAAATATTGTGTCATTTGTGGATTTCTTGATTCAAATTAAAAGAAGTTGTTTCATGATTGTATTAAACATGACAAAATGAAATAGCTAATTCAAAGGGCAACATTGTGATTTGTATAGGGGCAACTTATGAGTAGCAGTTCAGTTGTATATAGAGTGCCAGAAGTAATTGGAAATGAAGAAAGAGAAGTAGAGGATGAGGAGATGAAGGCGGGACGAAGAGAGGCGAGTGTAATGAGGTACAAAGAGAAGAGACAGAACAGACTCTTCTCTAAAACTATCCGATATCAAGTTCGCAAGCTCAACGCTGAAAAACGCCCTCGCGTTAAGGTACTTACATTAATATTATTAATGTTCGTGACATAAATAAAGTTTTAGCCCATTCATGTCTTGTCGTTAGCAAATTGTCTTATAATATGTTCTTTACTTCGATAAATGACATACCATTGTGAAATGAAAATGTTGATAGATTATTATTTGAAAGTGAATATAATTAGGCAAGTTATATTTCGAATTTTAGTCTTTAGACTGATTAAACATCTCTGATTGGTTTCTTTATACTGATATATTTACAACTAATTTGTAGCTCCGATTTAATTTTTATGTTTTAGTCGAACATTTGCAATGACAACGTAATAGATGGAGCTGACCATGTGTTAATCAAGTTAGGTCAAAATCACAACTTAAGAAACTCAGGAAGTCCTACAATCTCCAAAAGTAATGTCATTATATGTTTTTCTATTGAAATCCTCACGAATCGTTGATAATAACAGAATCGTCTCTGTCATCAACATGAAGTTTGTATGGCTTTTGAATTACCAAACGAGTTTGGCATAGTCAAAAAGTATTGTATTAGATAACTTATCTTTGATCTGTTGTAAAAGACCTTGTTATATCTTAAAAGATGACACCATGTATTAATGTGCAGGAACAAATACTTAACATGAATCAATCGAAGAAGCTTTTTGTTCATACTACCAAGTTGTAATGATTTTTTAATACTGATATGATATTTGTCATTAGTCCATATTAAATTTAACCATTTGTACAGCATTTTACTTATAATTTTCCGGCGAAGGATGTCCAAATGTAGCTCCGCCCCTGCTTGATGCTCACCTGCATAGTGGGGAAGAGGTTGATGAGTATTTCGTCACCACTGTTTGCATATATGAAAGCGATACTTATGGTGTTAGAATTACTAATACTTGCTCCAAAATAAGAAAAATAGAAAAATTAAATTATATATACTTCTTTGGTATTTATTTATATAAATAAATTAGATTTGTAAACATTACCGCATTCAAATAGGATTTTGGAGAAAGAAAGGTTTATATAAAGGGTATTGAAAAAGATTTTATACCAAGTTTTTCATTGTAATAAGAAAAATATTTTGTTGAATAAACTGTTTTCTTGTTCGGTTTATTGTAAGTTGAGAAAAGAATTGTTGCCAAGAGTGTACTATCAAATCATGAGTGATGATTGGGCAGGTAATTGTGTTCTTATGTTAAGTTGAAAGTATTAAGAAAGGTAAATCAACATCGTGAAGATCGCATTTTGGTAGAAAGGGAAAGTTGTTTCCCCATCCATCCATATATGTATTTGGAAGAGGAACTGAGAGGCACTTAGTCCTGGAAGAGAAGAGGAAGGAAATAACTAGTTGTCTCAGTTTAGTAATGTTTTAAGATTAGTCAATTTTTATAGGGTAAAGGGTCAAATATGCCCCTAAATTTTTCGAAAAGGTCTAGATATACCTTCCGTTTAAAGTTTGGCTCAATCATGCCCTCGCCACCCAACTTTTCGTCTAGATATGCCCTTATGGGCGTTAGTTAGCATGCTGGACATATTCAACTCATTTTTCATTTCTTTAAATGTCGCATGGAATTGTCATTTCATTTTGACTATACCACATGACATTTATATGAAAATGGAGAGGGATCAGTTATGCCCCTAAAAAATTCGAACCCATAAACACCAAATCCGACCCATAAATCAACCCCCTTTTAAATAAACTACTCAATCTGTTTTCAACAATTTTGTTTAAATTTTTATTTTTTTTGGTAAATCCCAAAAATGAGTAATTGATTAATAAAAAATAGGAAAAATATAAATAAAAAAAACATAAAATTAACGCAAAAAATTCACAAATAAATATTGTAACCTTAAATTCAACAATTTCAACAATTCTTTTTTTTAAAAAAAATCGGTAAATCCCGAAAATGAGTAATGATGAATAAAAAATATGAAAAATACATAAAATTAACACCAAAAAATCACAAATAAATATAGTAACCTTAAATTCAAAAATTTCAACAATTTTTTTTAATTTTTATTTTTTTCGGCAAATCTCGAAAATGAGTAATTTTTTCAATTTTTTTAGGGGCATAATTGATCCCTTTCCATTTTCATATAAATGGCATGTGGTAAAGTCAAAATGACATGGCAATTCCATGTGGCATTTAAAGAAATGGAAAATGAGCTGGATATGTCCAGCAGGCCAACTAACACCCATAAGGGCATATCTAGACGAAAAGTTGGACGGCGAGGGCATGAGTGAGCCAAACTTTAAACGGAGGGTATATCTAGACCTTTTCGAATAGTTTAGGGGCGTATTTGACCCTTTACCCATTTTTATATATAAGTTTTTCTTTTAGTCTTTTTTGGTCAATTGCGTACTAATTTATGTTCGATTCAATAATTGATTTAGGTTACGATCCAAATTCTAAGTTCGATAATATTAAAATGCCCTCTATAAAGATCTTAATATAGATCACATCTTAATCTTAATCAGTAATAGCTGTTACCTGTTTCAAATAATGCTGATTTGGAATTATTGAAAAAAATGAGTTTAAAAGTCAATTTAGAAAGAGTCAGCATGACTTAGATATTTTTTTGTCTGTTTCTTTTTCTAATGACGTAATTATTTCTGCTCTATTATTGTTTACCAAAATTGTATTCAAACAAACAAACAACTTTTAAGTTAAAAAAAAAAATCCCTAATAATTGGAGGTATATATTTTCATTTTGCATAATATTTTTTTTAACGGGGTCAAAAATTAAACGCCGGCCTTACAAAAGTCCACTCCACGTAAATTTCTGAAATTTAGTTGATCATAATAAGTTGAATAAATTCAATGTAGACACCCTATATGAATACGTATTTTACCAAAAATAGAACAACACTACTGCATGGATGATGCAACTATACGGCAGATGCATGTATTCTTCAATATGTATGTATATCTAGTTGTTTGCGATAAATTCCAATGTGACAGAAAGTAAATTGCAATCAGAAATAAAATATGAAGAAATAAGAATATTTTATTGATAAGTAGTGCGGATACAATTCCATTCCTCCCTTAATAAAATATGAAGAAACAAGAATATTTTATTGATAAGTAGTGCGGGTACAATTTTGTTCCTCCGTTGATCCTTGATTCGCTCTCTCATAACATTTATCAGGGCCGTTCTTTCTCTCATAACATTTATCGGGGCCGTTAGTGACGTATTTCTCAAACTAGGATGATTGATCATTTATGAATATTACATTAATTTGTGGAATATTCGAGATTCAAGATGCCTCTTTAAGTAATATAATACCCTTTATATACATAAGCTAGGGTTTAGGGTTAATAGCCTCCAAGAATTCTAACTGGAATCAAATAGAATTGAACACGTCTTACCGAATCCCACAAATTTTCAATGTCTACTTTAGGGTAACAATTATTTATTTGTTCAAATTGGAAAAACTTAAAATTATATATATATCTTAATATAATTCCATGAAATCATAATCCGCCATAATTCCATAAAATCATAATCTGCCCAATTCACTTTGGTTTGAACTGATTATTGACTCGCTTATTAATTAGCTCAAATTATTACAATCAATCAAAAATTGGGCAAATATCTAACCCAAACTAATCTCTGAGAAATCTTGTAAGATATTTCCAGAAAGACATTTTTTTATTTAATATGTTGTACATAATTAGCCATAACGAAGAAAAATAATAATTTTATTAAATACTAAAAAATTATACTAGAAAAACAAATAAAACATAGTAAGAGATGAAAGGGTTGAGTTTTGACCTGCCTTTTAAATAATTTCACAAAAGTAACTTTTGAACAGACTAATAATCCACTTATTTATTAACTCATTCCATTTTGATCCATCCAAATTCAGTTCAATTGTCACCGCTATATATAGTTATTTGGTATGATCCTAAAAGAAGACAGACATACTTATCATTAAAAAAAAATGATATCAACTATTTCAAAGAAGATTATCATGCCTTCTTCTCCCACCCCATCTACTCAAAGATGGCACAATCTTTCCCTTATTGATCAAGTTGTTGATAATTTGTATATGCCCTTTGTTTTTTTCTATTCAAACCATCAAGTGGCTAAAATCCCAAAACACCAATTATCTGAATTTCTAACAAACTCTTTGTCAAAAACTCTAACATCTTACTATCCATGGGCAGGAAGTCTAAAAGACAATGCTACTATTGAGTGTGATGATCACGGTGCTGAGTTCTTCGAAGTTGAAATCAACTCTTCCATGGACGAAGTTATTCATAACCCTGATTTGACATTCCCTCAAGGTTTATCTTGGGGGTATTTGTCGTCATCGACATCTGGTGCCTTAATTGTTGTACAATTAAGCCATTTTGAGTGTGGAGGAATCGCGCTTAGTCTTTGCATGTCCCACAAGGTGGTGTTAGAGTTTGCTCCATATTTCTTTTAGTATACTTTTCTTTTTCTTCTGATTCGTTCAAGGTTTGCAATTATTAACTTCTGCATGCATGATGCATGTCTTGTTATTTCAATCCTAACAGGTGGGAGATGCGTGCAGCGCTTACTACTTCTTGAGGGATTGGGCTAGGTTAACTCGAGATCCAAAATTAACATTATCTCCTCCATACTTTGTTCAGGATTCACTAATGCCATCAGTACCATTTGATGTTCCTCTGTTTTCCCCTGTTATTGAGCCAAAAAAGGAAAGATGTATTCAAAAGAGGTTTGTATTCTCTGAATCCAAGATAAACGCGCTTAAAGCCTTGGTTGTTGCAGAATCCTGCGTGCAAAACCCAACGAGGAACGAGGTCGTGAGCGCCCTTCTCTACAAATGCGCCGCTTCTTCTTCTACTACCAATTTAGGACGATCTCAGTTAGTCCAAACCTCAAACTTGCGAAGTCAAGCACCACTACCACCAACCAGCATAGGAAATATTGCCACTATATTTTCCACACCAATATACGAAAACTACGAACATGACCTCAAACTGACAAAATTAGTAACCGACATAAGAAAGTCCAAACATGACCTGTCCACCAAAAACAATCTACAAGAAAATGAATATATCAGAGTGATGTTGGAGGCATATAGAACAGGGAAATTGCCATTCCATCAAAGGAATTGTGATGTTTATACTATTACTAGTATATTAGCATTCGAATTCGAAAAAATAGATATTGGATTTGGGAAACCTACTAGAGCAAGCCAAGAAAGTGGTTCATTTAGCAACTTGTTTATCTTAATGAATACACCTGATGATCATGATAGAGGAGTTGAAGCCTTTGTAAATTTGAATGAACAGCACATGTCTGTTTTCAAGAATGACAATGACCTCCTCCAATTTGTTACTCCATTTTAAGGGCGTCAAATGAACAGGTCAAAATAAACTAAGTTAATAAAGCGTAGTTTACTTTGAAAGTTAGGTCAAAGTGTTCTATTTTACTTTGAAAGGTAGGTCAAAGGTGTTCTATTTCTAGAATCTGTAGCACCTTTTTGAGGTGCAATTTTTCATTTTCTTTTTATCTGTTTATGCATTTCTGTTGTCTTGTTTTGTTGTTTTTGGTTTGTAATTTGACAATATGTTTTGTTTGCAACAAATTTTATAGTGACAGAAAAATAAATTGCAATCATAATTTATTTTTTTTGGTTTCCCACCCGGTGTTCGGAGTCCACATTGGAGCTCCGACTAAATCTGAATTGTGCTCTGCAGGGCCCATTCGGGGGTGGCGCTCCCAACAGGATTTTCTCCATACCCAGGGCTCAAACCCGAGACCTCTGGTTAAGGGTGAAACACTCCCACCAGTGCACCACAACCCATGTTGATAATTGCAATCATAATTAAAAAATGAAGAAACATAATTTTATTCATCAAAGAGTGTGAGTACAAATCGGTTGATCCCTTGATTTCTTTCTCATAAGATTTATCCATGATTCGAGTGTCAATGGCGTGTTTCACGAACTAGGATAATATATGAAAAATAAATCAACTATAAATAAAATCTGAAGAAATAAGAATATTTTATTGATAAATATTAGGTGCAATTATGTTCCTCCTTGATTCCTCTCTCGTATATATTTATCCACGATTCGGGGGCTGTTAGTGACGTGTTTCTCGAACTAGAATGATTGATTTTGATCTCTCTATGGATATTCCATTAATTTACGGAATATTCTATTTATATAGGCATGAACTAGGGTATATGATTGAGTCCCTTTCACACTTTCATTTATGCATTTTTGGTATCTAGTGTTGTTTTTGGTTTGTAATTTATGGAATTTGACTATACATATATTATTGGAGTTTTTGGTTAATCTTTTTTTATTATTTAAAATCTCTACTAAAATTTATCAATCAGAATTTGTTATATGTTTGAGGTGAGATTAAAAGTACTCAATTTTGGTATATTTAGTGGATTAAAATTATTTAAGAAAATATATTTTAAAGAAGACTTTGAACCTACCTCAAACATATGAGATTATTTTTTAAAATTTTCTTGTTAACATATTCTAATTTTTTTATAAGTGAAAATTATCGTAACATGATTATTAGATTCATTGTTTCACTATAATTTTGTTTGACCATTTTTGCTCTGATTGAGCTGACCATCACATTTGAGTTTAGGCCTATATAGAAATATTAATGAGACGGGTTTAAACGGGGTAGGACATGTCTTGATCTTCCATTAACATTTTATAGAAATACCGCTAAAGACTTTAGCTATTAATCTGGATATAATGACACTGATTTGATTGTCGCTAAATGTTTTTGCGGTAATAATACGAAAATCTATCCCCACTAAATTAAATATCGTATTTGAACATTCATCTTCAATTTATTCTGAATTTTGAACTACTCAATTATTTTGTGTTAGTGTGACATTTTGATTGTACTCCCTCTGTCCTTTTTTACTTGTCCTTCTTTACTTGTCATTTTAGACAAATCAAGAAAAGACAATATTTTTTTACCTATTATACTCTCAATTTATTTAGAAAGTTAATATTTTTGAAAAAAGTATAACCTCTGTAACGAGTAAATTGATTTTGGAATTCTATCAATTAATAGAGATAAAATGGTAAAAATTACTATATCAATTATTATTTTCTATAGGTGTCAAGTCAATAAAAGACAAATAAATAGGGCGGAGGTATAAAAAATATGCATCTTCACATTGCTGCATTAGAACGTTGGAGGCATGTGTCCCTAATTACTCACTGGACGTGGTTGCCATGACCATTAGTTCTTCATTCAATCTCATATTATTTTACTCAACTCTTGTCTAGAGTACTTTGTCGAATTACACTTTGTGTTTGGGTTGTTGTATTCTAAAGGGGATAAGTCAAGAGCATTACTGCTGAATTGGTGAAAAGATTTATTGAGTGAACTTGATTATGCTTAAAGAGAGTGAAATATCAGCGCTTCACTCCAAAAGATATTCTATTTTCTTCATTTTCAATCTTCCAATGTGATTTATAATATATAATTTCACCAACATTTTAAACAATGAAAAAGGTTCAAAAATTCATTTAATATGAAAAAAAGGGAGTAGTAATTTTGGTTTGGTGGACCGGTCTAATTTAATTTGTTATTTGATTTTGGAGCATGGTTGGAAATGAATGCATTTAGAACTTTGGCAACAATTGTAGGAGGTGTGATGTACATGCATGCACTTATTTCAAGGGAGTGTAACACTTTTCAGTTTAAGCCATTATATTAAAGTTGTACAATTAGAACCTCGATATGATCTTATTTTGTTTATCATTCAAGATGTTCTTTTTTGCTTTTATATTTGAGGATTCTTTTTATTGTTCTTTGACACTTATAGTAGATATTAGAGGTATTTGACCCTCATCAGAGATTGCGATTTCAGATAGTAAATCCAGACATAATTTACCAAATCAAAACAAGAAATTTAAAAAAAAAAACACCATAAAAAATGAAAATAGCGTCCTAACTATACAAGAGTTTCTTCGCATTGAATGATATATGAATTGTTGATGAATAGATAGGTGCAGTGCACAACAAGGGTAGTCCATGACTTCTATAATTTGTGATATTCCCAATATACACATACCTGTCATTTTTTTGCCTTAAATTCCCATGTGCAACTAGTAGTTGTACTTTGACTAGCACATCTAATATCAATGTAGTATACAATATGTATACTATAGAGTTAATTGGACTTACCATTAAAAAAAATGATATCAACTATTTCAAAGATGATTATCAAACCTTTTTCTCCCACCCCATATACTAAAAGATGGCACAATCTTTCCCTTCTTGATCAATTTTTTGGTAACATTTATGTACCCTTTGTTTTTTTCTACCCAAAACATCAAGTGGCTACAATCCCAAAACACAAATTATCTAAATTTCTAACAAATTCTTTGTCAAAAACTCTTACATTTTACTATCCATGGGCAGGAAGTCTAAAAAACAATGCTACTATTGAGTGTGATGATCATGGTGCTGAGTTCTTCAAAGTCGAAATCAACTCTTCCATGGATAAAGCTATTAACCACCCCGATTTGACATTCCTTCAAGGTTTATCTTGTAGAGATTCGTCGTCATCAACATTTGGTCCCTTAACTCTTGCACAATTAAGCCATTTCGAGTGTGGAGAAGTCGCTCTTAGTTTTTGCATGTTGCACAAGGTGCATGCATAGTGTTAGAGTTTGTCATGTATTTTTTATATTAGTTTTCGAATATGCAGGTCATTTGATCAAATCATATTAAACATTATGTTTTTATTTTAGTATAGCTTTTACTTTTGCTTTTGATTTATCATCCATCAAGATTTACAATTATTACTTTTCACATGACGTATTGTTATTTCTATTCTAATAGGTGGGAGACGCGTGTAGCGCATACTACTTCTTGAGGGATTGGGCTAGGTTAACTCGAGATCCAAAATCAACATTATCTCCTCCATACTTTGCTATGGATTCACTAATGCCATCACCATTTGATGGTCCTATGGTTTCCCCTGTTGTCGAGCCAAAAATGGAAGGATGTATCCATCAGAGGTTCATTTTCTCTGAATCCAAGATAAACGCGCTTAAAGTCTTGGTTGTTGCAGAATCCTGTGTATGTATTCACTGAATATTAAAGGATGGCATTCCTACTAAATCACATTTTAATTCCAAAAAACAACTTTAAAATCATTTTAACGACCTCAAAGAATCATAACCACATAGCAACGCATACCAAAATAATCCAATCATTAGAAGTCTAATTTTCTGACTCAAATTTAATTACATGCCTTTTTCACCAAACATGATCTAACCTTAAAAGGAACTAAAATTGGGTGGTACTAAAATGAAGTGTGTTTGATGTGACGAAAGTCATTTTGCTTGGAAAACATCATATGTACAATTCCCACTAAAGAGCATAACTGTCCAAATATGTTCGATATGTATAGGATGAGTCTGCTTAAAGGTAACCAGACCAGATGGTGCATCTACTTATGTTGTGTCACATTCATTCCATGCTAGTGAAAAAGGTCACAGTTCAAGACTCAAGTCCACATGCTAACTAACTCAAAATCCCACACAAATTACTCAATTCATCAAATATACTCGTATAACTATAACTCTGACTTTTCAAAAATTCTCTCAATTATATCATACCAACATTTCACACATGTAGATATATACATGTGTATCATAGGCATAAAAAAAAAAACTAATGGTAGGAGTATTCCAACATCTTAACATTTGATGTTGTACTAATGGTAGGAGGAATATATGTTAGTATTTATAAAAATATATATGAATTATTTATGTACTTCTATATTTTGATATGCTATTTGATATTTTATTTATAACCACCGAATACCATACCTAATACCAAGAAAATTTAAAATATATACCTAACTTTATGATATTTGTGGACCAATGTACAACATATATAATTATTACTTTTATACTTTTTCCCACAAGTTGTGTAATGGCTGCTGAAGAAGCTTTAACAGTACATATGTCAACAATCACATATTTATGTCCACTGCTTCTGAGAGTATATCTCTTTTTCTAACCCAAATTACTGAAATCACCAAATTAATGGACTGTATAAGTACTATTTACCTTTCGAGACATTATTAAGTGGTTAAGTGGGAGAATAGAGAAACTGCCTCATCTGTTTCCAAATTCCATCACAATGATGGTTCTGAGTTTCTCAGGACTGACAGAAGATCCGATGCCTATTTTGGAAATGTTGCCAAACCTGAGGAATCTTGATTTGTTTAGAGCTTATGAAGGAAAAGAAATAATCAGTGATAACAACTTCAGTCAACTAGAGTTCCTCCATCTTACTGAACTTGAGAAGCTAAAAAGATGGCTTTTAGGCACAAATGTCATGCCTCTGATTAAAGGTCTTGGTATCCATAACTGTCCAAATTTAAAGGAGATTCCTCAGAGAATGAAAGACGTGGAGCTGTTGAAGAGGAATTATAATAAGTGGTGAAGCTTTTCAAGCATATATATATATCATGAAAGACGTGGAGCTGTCCAAATTTTTTATTTTTTTTTGAATTGAAGTAAGATAAACATTTGCTTATTTTTTTAAAAATTATTACAAAAAAAATGTGTTAAAAAAATATATATATTTATTTGGAAAATGAATATTTTTGACCCATTAAATAACAGTAAGGGCATTTTTGGATCAAAGTATTGACAACAAAAGTATTTTTGGATCAAACTACAAACGGAAGACTTTGATTCCTTTCACATAGTGTAAGGACATTTTTAACTCTTTTCCCTTTTTTATATAAATAATATTTGTGTAAAATCAACAGAGAAGAAGTTGTCACTTGAAGACATTCACCTTCATCAACTTGGCTTCTCCAACCATCAATCAACTTGGATTATTTCAACATTCTGTTTTTTCTTCTGTTTTGTTTTTTCAATGTTTAATTTCTCTGTTTTTGGAAACATGTGTTGGAAAAGAGCTTTTTTCTTGGATTTTGTGATGACCTAATTAACGGAACATAGTTAAAAATGTTCTTAAATTATGTAAAATGAATAAAAATATCCTCAGTTAATAATTTGATCTAAAAATATCATTGTCTCCAATAATTTAATCTAAAAATGCTCTTATTGTTCCTTAATAAATCAAAACCATCTTTTTTCAATTAAATATATTATTTCTCTTTTTTTAAACACGTTCTTTTCCTATTAATGATTTTTTTTCATTAATAAATGTTCATCCTACTTCAATTTATAAAAAATATTACTAATAAATAAAAATGTTTTCTATATTATTAGAATGTTTTTTATCGTTAGCTAAATGAAAATTAATGACGGAATTACTATGAGGACATATAATAAAAGAAGTTGAGAACTCGCTCAGGGGCGAGAATAAACAAAAAAAAAAAACTTACAAACTCGCTTGGTGTGGAGCAATTTTTGGAGGAAAAAATAGAGAGCAAATCGCTCATAAGTAGCGAGAATAAAAAAAGATAAAAAAAAAGAGAAAATCGCTCGTAAGTCAGTGAGATGATCAATTTTTTTATGTCGTTATCGATAGTTATAGCACAAACATATCTCGCTCCTTCTTAGCGAAGTGTCCCTTTTGATTAAACCAAAAATTGAATGGCCCTTTATATATTTTAAAGGAAAAAAATTATGTTTTTAACTTTGAAATCATTCCAATATAACCCATGAACGAGTTTTTATATCAATTTTAAAATTAAAAATTAAAAAGAAAGGATAATATATACTAGCAGGGAACTACATGTGATTACTACAAAAGATAAATTCAATTTCAGGTGATATTTGGATCTGAATTGTCTTACCTTGCTATCATAACATTATTTTTGTTTTTATCCATTAAAAAAAATGATACATTTATATATTTATTACTAGTGAAGTAATATCTTTAATGTGTCATCACATAATTATCCCTTAATTAGTAAAATGTTTGGACTTTTTTCATGTGAGAAATTAAACCCATCCTCATTGAAAAAGGAAATTAATACATTTTAGCTCAACTTTTAATTAATTAATATCAAGTTTGATAAAATAAATTAAAAACAATCGTGGACAATCTCTAATTATTAGAATGTTACAATATGCATATATAATGGGTTATATAAATTTGGAGTTTGGCCTTTTTTTTCCTTCTTGTCCTCTACTTTATTTTTATTTTTATATTTATAATTAAGTATTTTTTACTTTACTCAGACTGGGTTGGACCAATCGAGTCTTGATTAAGCCTCACTAGTCGACGGACTTATTTAGATTAGGTTAAAAATCTCATTCTTAAATGAACTTTAAATTTTTTTTGTAGCTCAATCCTATCATATCGCGGATTAGGTTGAATTTGAGTGAAGCAATGAACCAAGTCCAAACTAGCAGCTCCAAAATCTACGAGGTTTAGAAATAGAAAGTCTTCTTATATAACTGTACAGATGACCAAGAAAATCAGCAAAAATGGTTGCATGTATATATAATGAATTATATGTTATGGATGATATTGTATAAATAGATATTTAATGTATCAATATTGTATAATAGCATATAGTTATGTATTTATAATGTATAACTATGTATGATATTGTATAAATAGTTATTTAATGTATCAATATTGTATAATAGCATATAGTTATGTATTTATAATGTATGACTATGTATTATAATATATATATATATATACACACATTAATATACCATGTTTACTACAATATTTATACATTGTAGTTTTTTTTTAGTCCAGACCAACTCAAAGATTTTTCACTTAAAATGAGTCACGTTAACGACAGATTTAGTTTTTAAATTAACCTTTAAAGAATTTTTTTTTTTTCTTGAGCTCCAAAATTTTTAGAGTCAGCAGAAATAAAAACAATTTGGAATTATTGAATAATTTTAGGTTAAAAATCAATTTAGAAAGAGTCAGCATGACTTAGATATTTTTTGTCTGTTTCTTTTTCTAATGACGTAATTATTTCTGCTCTATTATTGTTCACCAAAATTGTATTCAAACAGACAAACAACTTTTAAGTAAAAAAAAAAAAAAATCTATAATAATTTTTTATTTGCTAGAGCAAGATTTATTAAAACAATAAATTTTGATAAGTCGTCATAAAACTTGCCTTTAACAAAAAAGTTGTGGTAATCGTTACGATTAATTAGAAATCATAATTATCATCATAAATTTGTTGACATGTTTTTCTTTTAAAATTATTCTGAATTAACTCCAAATTAGAAATCATAATGATCATTATAATTACTTATTATACATTTAAATTGGGAACTTTAAAATGATAGATGTAAAACACAAGGTAGGGTTTAGCTTTCTACACGTTAAAATTATTTATTCACTTTTTTCAACCTTTTAAAATTTATTTATCCCTTTACCAACAATTATTTATTTATTAGAAAATTTAATATCTCCGGTTCGGTTGATGTTCATTTGATTCCTCAAAAATATCAAATAGTAACACTTCCTGGAAGCAAAAGGATAAATTATAAAATCAAATTAAAGATGATTGATTGAAGGATAAATGATAACATGTTATAATTATCATCTTCCTTTACATTATTAATGTTTGTTATGAATATGTTTTAAGTATTATTTTATAAATTTCGTAATATTAAATTCCCGCGTGAGACACAGATAATTTTACTATTAGGTTAACTATAGTAAAACAAAAATTCATCTAAACTATCTCGTTTATCCATTATTCCAATTATATATCAATATATATTCCACAAGTTGTGCAATGATTGTTGAAGTTGCTTTAATTTTTTAAGACTTCTCTCTTTGTGTTTTTCCCCAAGTTGTATAATGGTTGTTGAAGATGCTTCAATTAAAACACAAATGTCCTTTTTGTTCAGTGGGAAATTTCAAAAAGGTTTTATACATGTTAGAAGTGGAACACAACACGAAATTAGTTAAAACAAGAAAGCTGCCACTATAGAAATATTAATAATATGCCCCAACAAGGGGGGATTATATTACTACAAGTGAAACAAAGCAATTAGGGGGAAAAAAAGACCAACATGGCTTCATTCTTAATTCTACACTTGACTTAGAGAGTTGGCCAAATGAATGAGCAAGGTAAGTGGTGGGTTCAGATATATTGCTCGTAATCTGAACGCTCGTCTGGGAAATTGTTGTGAACCAAGCTGACTCGGTAAGGGCCTATGGGTTATTAAATACTTTTAATTGGGGATCCAGGCCCAATTAGTATCTCTATTAAAAAGGACTAAAAGTTAGAAGAAGGGGCATGCAAATTATGTGAAGCTTTGGCTTTCTGATCCTCTCATCTCCTTTCTATGGTCTAGAATCTCATCCCCTTCTAGTTACCCTCTTCTATGTTATCTATCTATAATTAGTGTGTTGTTACTGTGTTGTGGGTATTATACGTTGTAACTTGTATTCCATAATAACAATATATATATCAGTGTTTGTGTTGAAAATTGAGTTTGTTACAGAAATGATCGTGCTGATCAGGACCACCCACCACAGCCCCCGCTAGTAAGTTCGGGTTTGGTGATTGTGAATTCATCACAATGAAACCAGACCTGCATTGTATCTTTGCTGGATGGTTCGCGATTGAGGATCCCCTGTGAAGAATCCTCTGTGGATACCTAGCTCCATGTATGACATTTTTAATGGATTGTCTCCTAACAAATAGTCCACCTGCGCGTTCAAAAAAAAGGAACGAGGCTTAACTTTTATGCACTGAGGTTTTGCTAAATACTTAAAATATTCACTTTCATTGTTGAGCAATGTGAGTACACACAAAATTCAGCATTAACAAAGTTCTGGGAAGGACCACACCACAAAATAGGGCACATTTCACTTTCATTGATCTAATTTTTGAAAATGGGAACACCTTTGATTTTCTCTTGCCCAGTCAAAGGGGCCAAATATCACTTTCATTGCTCTAATTCTCTTGTTGACATATTTGACAATACATATAATTATTACTTTTAGACTTTTCTCCGTAGATATTTTCCCACAAGTTGTGTAATGGTTGTTGAAGAAGCTTTCGACAATCACACAAGTGGATCCTTTGAACACGCTTTTTATGTCTACTGCTTCTGAGTGTATATCTCTTATCCCAATATACATCCCCCTCTTTTCCAGATAAAAAATCAACACTTCTGAAGATGGCTGATACCTTTGTGTCATTTGCAGTTCGAAAATTGGGTGATTTCCTCATACAACAAGTTTCACTGAGAACAAGTCTCAGAGATGAAGTTACATGGCTGAGAAATGAGCTACTCTTCATACAGTCTTTCCTCAGAGATGCAGAACAAAAGCAATGCAGAGATCAAAGAGTTCAACAATGGGTGTTTGAGATCAACTCTATTGCTAATGATGCTGTTGCTATACTCGAGACTTATAGCTTTGAGGCTGGTAAAGGTGCTAGTCGTCTCAAGGCTTGTGCTTGCCTATGTAGGAAGGAGAAGAAATTCTACAATGTCGCCGAGGAGATCCAATCACTCAAGCAGCGAATCATAGATATCTCTCGCAAACGAGAGACTTATGGTATTACAAATATCAATATTAATGCTGGAGAAGGGCCAAGTAATCAGGTTAGAACAATGAGGAGAACTACCTCATATAAGGATGACCACGATTACATTTTTGTTGGACTTCAGGATGTTGTAAAAACATTGCTAGCTGAAATTCTCAAAGCAGAGCCTCGTCGAAGTGTCCTCTCCATTTATGGGATGGGCGGATTAGGCAAGGCCACTCTTGCCAGAAACCTCTACAACAGTCCTGACATACTCCATAGCTTCCCTACACGTGCTTGGATATGTGTCTCTCAAGAGTACAACACAATGGATCTTTTTAGGAATATCATAAAATCCATCCAAGGTTGCACCAAGGAAACTCTAGATTTGTTGGAAAGGATGACAGAAAGAGATCTAGAAATTTACCTTCGTGATCTATTGAAAGATCGCAAATTCCTTGTGGTGGTTGATGATGTATGGCAGAGAGAAGCATGGGAGAGTTTGAAGAGAGCATTCCCGGATGGCAAGAATGGCAGCAGAGTCATTATTACCACACGCAAAGAGGATGTCGCTGAAAGAGCAGACGACAAAGGTTTTGTTCATAAGCTTCGTTTCCTAAGTCAAGAAGAAAGTTGGGATCTCTTTCGTAGGAAACTACTTGATGTTCGATCAATGGTTCCAGAAATGGAAAGTTTAGCTAAGGATATGGTGGAAAAGTGTAGAGGCTTACCTCTTGCAATTGTTGTATTGAGCAGACTACTTTCGCATAAAAAGGGGCTAAACGAATGGCAAAAGGTGAAAGATCACCTTTGGAAGAACATTAAAGAAGATAAATCTATTGAAATCTCTAACATACTATCCTTAAGCTACAATGATTTGCCAACTGCGCTCAAACAGTGTTTTCTCTACTTTGGTATTTTTCCAGAAGATCAAGTGATCAAGGCTGATAACATAATATGGTTGTGGATGGCAGAGGGTTTCATACCCAGAGGAGTAGAAAGAATGGAGGATGTCGCTGAAGGCTTCTTGAATGAGCTGATAAGACGAAGCTTGGTTCAAGTGGCTAAAACATATTGGGAAAGAGTTACTGAATGTAGGGTTCATGATTTACTCCATGATCTTGCGATACAAAAGGCATTGGAGGTAAACTTCTTTGACATTTATGATCCAAGAAGCCACTCCATATCCTCTTTATGTATCAAACATGTCATTCATAGTCAAGGAAAAAGGTACCTCTCACTTGATCTTTCTAACTTAAAGTTGAGATCAATTATGTTCTTCGATCCAAATTTTCGTAAGATGAGTCATCTAAACTTCAGGAGTGTGTTCCAACATCTATATGTGTTGTACTTGGATACGCATGTTGGGAATGTGTCTATAGTACCTGATGCCATAGGAAGTTTGTACCACCTTAAGTTCTTAAGATTGAGAGGTATCCGTGAGCTTCCTTCTTCCATTGGCAACCTCAAGAATCTACAGATACTTGTTGTCGATGCTGGCGGATTCACTTGCCAACTACCCCGCGAGACAGCTGACCTGATAAATTTAAGACATTTAGTTGCTCAGTACTATTCAAAACCTCTGGTACATATAAGCAAACTCACTAGTCTTCAAGTTCTTGAAGGTGTTGGTTGTGATCAATGGAAAGATGTTGACCCTGTTGATTTAGTCAATCTTCGAGGATTAAGCATGCATAATGTTACCAAACCTTACTCCCTAAACAACATTAGCAGCTTGAAAAACCTTAGCACTCTCAGTTTGTTTTGTGACGGTTATAATACATTCCCATCCCTTGAATTTGTTAATTGTTGTGAAAAGATTCATAAATTGAGAAACTGCCTGATCTGTTTCCAAACCTACTCAAGACTGCCAGAAGATCCGATGCCTATTTTGGGAATGTTGCCAAACCTAAGGAATCTCGATTTGGTTAATGCTTATGAAGGAAAAGAAATGCAGTGATAACAGCTTCAGTCAACTAGAGTTCCTTATTCTTTATCATCTTTCAAAGCTAGAAAGATGGCATTAAGGCACAAGTGCCATGCCTCTGATTAAAGGTCTTGGTATCCATAACTGTCCAAATTTAAAGGAGATTCTTGAGTGAATGAAAGACGTGGAGCTGTCGAAGAGGAATTATATGTAGTGAAGCATTTCTGCCAAGCACTTGAAGACATTGGCTATTAATTTCAGGGCTGTCAATGAGTGGGGTTTTAGTGTTTGATTTCTTATTGTTTTAAGCTTTTTGAGTGAGTATAATTGGTTTGAACATAATTGTTTTTGGCAAAAATGATTTTGTGATGTTTTAATTAATTGGTCTACTCTATGTTCTCTTGCTTATATCCACATTTAAGACAATACTTTATATGTTAAAATGAAATTAAAAATACTACTATATGGTACTCTCTCTTGTTCACAATTTACTATTTTTTTGTTCCTCTTTTACGGGGAAAAAGGTCCAAATTACCCTTAAATTATGTGAAAGAAACAAATATGACATCCGTTTATAGTTTGGCTTAAAAATGCCTTTACTGTCAATATTTTGATTCAAAAATGTCTTTGCAATCAATACTTTGGTCCAGAAATGCCACTATAGTTACAAAATGGGTCAAAATGCCCTTTTTCGAATAAATATATATATTTTTTCTTTTTAAACACGCCTTCTTTCTAATTAAAATATTATTAAAGAACACTATTCTTGTTTTCTTTCTTCTAAAAATCACTTTAATAAATAAAAATGTAGGAAATATTTTGTTTTCTTATTAATCTCATTTTATCAATTAAAATAGAATAACTTCATGTACCTTTTCGACATATAATATATGTCATATATATATAACGATAAAAAATAATGATAGTAAAATAAGAAATATTTTTATTTTTTATTTTTTTCTTAATTGAAGTAAGATAAACATTTGTTAATTTTTTTAAAAAAAAATATTAGAAAAAGAATGTGTTTAAAAGAAAATAAAAATATATTTATTTGGAAAATGAGCATTTTTGACCCATTAAATAACAATAAGAGCATTTTTGGACCAAAGTATTGACAACAATGGCATTTTTGGATCAAACTACAAATGGAGGGTACTTTTGTTATTTTCGCATAATTCAAGGACATTTTATAAATAGTTATTTAATGTATCAATATTGTATAATAGCATATAATTTTGTACATATAATGTATAACTATGTATTAAAGATATATATATATATACCAACATGGGTTGTGGTGCACTGGTGGGAGTGATTCACCCTTAACCAGAGGTCTCGGGTTCGAGCCCTGGGTATGGAAAAAATCCTCTTGGGAGCACCACCCTCGAATGGGCCCTGCAGAGCGCGACCCGAATTTAGTCGGAGCTCCAATGTGGGCTCCGGACGCAGGATATATATATATATATATATATATATATATATATATATATATCATGTTTAATACAATATTTATACATAGTTTTTTTTCTTGTCTAGACCAACTCAAAGCTGCTCTAAATAGTCCTAAAATTTTAGATATGAGCTCCTCTCGATGTTTTAAGTCATTTGAAATATTTTTCACTCAAAACGATTCACGTTTAAGGTAGATCAACTTTTTAAATTAAGCTTTGAAGAAATTTTTTCAATATTTATCTAGATTTTTCAACAAAAAAATATTTTGTTCGTAAATGAGCTGCAAAAATTTTAGAGTCAGCAGAAATAGAAACAATTTGGAATTATTGAAAATATGAGTTTAAAAGTCAATTTAGAAAGAGTCAGCATGACTTAGATATTTTCTGTCTGTTTCTTTTTCTAATGACGTAATTATTTCTGCTCTATTATTGTTTACCAAAATTGTATTCAAACAAACAAAGAGCTTTTAAGTCAAAAAAAAATCCCTAATAATTGATGGAGGTATATATTTTCATTTTGCATAATATTATTTTTTAACGGGGTCAAAAATTAAACACCAGTCTTACAAAAGTCCACTACATGTAAATTTCTGAAAATTAGTTGATCATAATAAGTTGAATAAATCCAATGTAGACACCGTATACGAATACGTATTTTACCAAAATTAAATAGAACAACACTACTGCATGGATGATGCAACTATACGGCAGATGCATGTCTTCAATATGTATGTATATCTAGTTGTTTGCGATAAATTTCAATGTGACAAAAAGTAAATTGTAATTAGAAATAAAATATGAAGAAACAAGAATATTTTATTGATAAGTAGTGCAGATACAATTTTGTTCCTCCCCTTGATTTTTTATCTCATAACATTTATCCCTCCCTAATTGATTTTTTCTTTGTCTCATAACATTTATCCCTCCCTTGATTTTTCTCTCATAACATTGCCGTTAGTGGCATATTTCTCGACCTAGGATTTGATCTCTTTATGAATATTTCATGAATTTGTGGAATATTCGAGATTTGAGATGCCTCTTTAAGGAATATAATACCCTTTATATAGGCATAAGCTAGGGTTTAGGGTTAGTAGCCTCCAAGAATTCTAAATGGAATCAAATACATCTCGTAGAATTTCAACACCTCTTACATAATCCCACAAATTTTCAATGTCTATGGTAGTGTTGAACAATTATTTATTTGTTCAAATTGGAAAAGCTTAAAAACTAGATCTCTCTCTCTTTCTCTCTTAATATAGGTCCATGAAATCATAATCCGCCCAATTCGATCGCTTTGGTTTGAACTGATTATTGACTCGCTTATTTATTACCTCATATTATTTCAACCGTTCAAAATTCAGGCTAATATCTAACCCAAATTGATCTATGAGAGATCTTGTAAGATATTTTCAGAAAGACATTTTTCTATTTGATATGTTATACATAATTAGACATTTGAATCTTTTTTGCCAACTCCTCAAAATGTGAACTTTTCTTTCTCCCATAATATACTGGACAACCTAAATATGTAAAAGGAAAGGATCCTTGCCTAATTCCAGTGAGCTTTCTTAATCTTATAGCAACAATCAGTGGAGTGTTGTCATGAAGATAGAAGAAGCTTTTATTCAAAGATCTTTTCGTAATCTCTCAACACCCCCATCATTTTCTTGGTCGATGCTTTTTCTCCTGAGTAAAACAAAATGGTATCGTCTGCATACGATAAATGGTTTACTTGTGGACTCCACTTAGGCATGNTATGTTTCTTCCACTCCACCCCCTTGCTCTTCCGTATGATACAAAGCCCCTTGTTTGGTCCAATTATCAAACCAAAAACTAGCTTCTCCATTTTTAATTTGCCACCAAATGTTAGGTTCTGTTTCTTCTCTTATCTCAATCATTTTTTTCCATGTCTGGGAAGCCCCTTTTCCCATTGCCATTATTGGATGCACCTTCTTACAGTATTTACTCCACATAAAAGTGCTCCACAAAGTGGTTGAAGTTCTGAAGCTCCACCACAATTTCCCATATAAAGCATTTGATATATCATGTAATGATCTCAAACCAATCCCACCTTCTTCTATAGGATAACACATATCCTCCCATGAAACCCAATGCTTTCCTTTTTCTCCTCCCGTCTTGCTCCAGAAAAAACCAGCAAACATTTGATGTATCTGGTCGACTACTTTCTTTGGTGGGCTCATGGCAGATTACAAATACAAAGGCATTGATTGTAAAATGCTTTTTATCAGTACCAACTTTCCTCCATATGATAGCCATTTATTATGCCAGCTTGAAATTCTTCTTTGAATCTTTTTCACCAACTCCTCAAAATGTGAACTTTTCTTTCTCCCATAATATACTGGACAACCTAGATATGTAAAAGGAAAGGATCCTTGCCTGATTCCAGTGAGCTTTCTTAATCTTATAGCAACAGTCAATGGAGTGTTGTCATGAAGATAGAAGAAGCTTTTATTTAGATTTATCAGTTGTCCAGAGATCTTTTCGTAATCTCTCAACACCCCCATTATTTTCTTTTCGATGCTTTTTCTCCTGAGTAAAACAATATGGTATCGTCTGCATACGATAAATGGTTTATTTGTGGACTCCACTTAGGCATGCCGTACCCTTTAAACTCTCCATCAATGTGCAACCTGTTAAGACCCCTAGCCAATACCTCCGCAGCAATAATAAACAGAGTTGGGACTTTGAACCTACCGCACACATAAGAGATTATTTTATTTTTAATTTTCTTCTTAACACAATCTAGATTTTTTATGAGTGAAAATTATAGTAACATGACTATTAGATACATTGTCTCTCAATAATCGTGTTTGACCCTTTTTGCTCTGATTGAGCTGACCATCACATTTGACTTTAGCTAGGCAATGGGTTTCAATCTAACATTTTATAGAAATACCACTAAAGACTTTAGCAATTAATCTGAATGTCATGACACTAAATCGATTGTCAATTGTCGATTGTCGCTAAATGTTTTTGCGTTTATATTAGGAAAATTTATCCCCACTAAATTAAATATCTCAATTGAACATTTATCTTCAATTTTGAATAATATGCATATTATTTTGCGCAAATATGAAAAGAAATTCATATTATTTTGTGTTAGTGTGGCATTTTATTAGTATAAATTTAACATATGCATCTTCGCATTCCTGCATTAAAACGTTGGAGGCATGTGTCCCTAATTACTCCATTTGTATTCAATGCTCAATGGACGTGGTTGCCATGACCATTAGTTCTTCATTCAATCTCATATTATTTTACTCAATTCTTGTCTAGAATTTGTCGAATTACAATTTGTGTTTCTGTTAATTTTCAATTTTCAGTTGTGATTTGTAATATATAATTTCACCAACATTTTATACAATGAAAAAGGTCCAAAAATTCTCTTAATATGAAATAGAGGGAGTAGTAATTTCGGTTTGGTGGACCGGTCTAATTTAATTCGTTATTTGATTTTGGAGCCTGGTTAGAATGAGGCTACTTAATTATTTCAGATTCACTCGGAATTTTTGCAACAATCGTAGGAGATATGATGTACATACACTTATTTCAAGGGTGTGTAAGACTTCTCAGTTTGAGCCATTATATCAAAGTTGTACAATTAAAACCTCGATATGATCTTATTTTGTTTATCATTGATCAAGATGTTCTTTTTTACTTTTACTGAGGATTCTTTTTATTGTTCTTTGACACTTATAGTAGAGATTAGAGGTATTTGACCCTCATAAGATATTGCGATTTTAGATAGTATATACAAATATAACTTATAATCAAATCAAAACAAGAAATTTAAAAAAGGTATCATAACAAATGAATACAACGTCCTGACTAAACAAGAGTTTCTTCGCATTGAATGTTATATGAATCATTGATGAACAGATAGGTGTAGTACATGACTTCTATAATTTGCCTTAAATTCCCATGTGCAACTAGTAGTTGTACTTTGACTAGCACATCTAATATCAATGTATTAGTCAATATATATACACTATAGAGTTAATTGGGCTTACCATAAAAAAATCAAAATGATAAAACTATTTCAAAGAAGATTATCAAACCTTTTTCTCCCACCCCATATAATAAAAGATGGCACAATCTTTCCCTTCTTGATCAATTTTTCGGTAACATTTATGTACCCTTTGTTTTTTTCTACCCAAAACATCAAGTAGCTACAATCCCAAAACACAAATTATCTAAATTTTTAACAAATTCTTTGTCAAAGACTCTTACATTTTACTATCCATGGGCAGGAAGTCTGAAAAACAATGCTACTATTGAGTGTGATGATCATGGTGCTGAGTTCTTCGAAGTCGAAATCAACTCTTCCATGGACAAAGTTATTCATCACCTTGATTTGACATTCCTTCAAGGTTTATCATGTAGGGATTCGTCGTCATCAACATTTGGTCCCTTAACTCTTGCACAACTAAGCCATTTCGAGTGTGGTGGAATCCTTCTTAGTTTTTGCATGTTGCACAAGGTGCATGGTGTTAGAGTTTGTCATGTATTTTTTTTATATTAGTTTTCGAATATACAGGTCATTTGATCAAATCATATTAAACATTATGTTTTTATTTTAGTATAGCTTTTACTTTTGCTTTTGATTTATCGTCCTTCAAGATTTACAATTATTACTTTTCACATGATGTATTGTTATTTCTATTCTAATAGGTGGGAGATGTGTGCAGCGCTTACTACTTCTTGAGGGATTGGGCTAGGTTAACTCGAGATCCAAAATCAACATTATCTCCTCCATACTTTGCTAAGGATTCACTAATGCCATCACCATTGGATGGTCCTATGGTTTCCCCTGTTCTCGAGCCGAAAATGGAAGGATGTATTCATCAGAGGTTCATTTTCTCCGAATCCAAGATAAACACGCTTAAAGCCTTGGTTGCTGTAGAATCCTGTGTATGTATTCACTGAA
The DNA here is from genome assembly GCF_019186545.1 of Solanum stenotomum. Lineage (NCBI taxonomy): Eukaryota > Viridiplantae > Streptophyta > Magnoliopsida > Solanales > Solanaceae > Solanum > Solanum stenotomum. The sequence goes on from NC_064283.1 coordinate 62,586,566, forward strand.
TATTAAAGGATGACATTCATACTAAATCACACTTTAATTCCAAAAAACAACTTTAAAATCATTTTAACGGCCTCAAAGAATCATAACCACATAGCAATGTATACCAAAATAATCCAATCATTAGAAGTCTAATTTTCTGAGTCAAATTTAATTACATGCCTTTTTCACCTAACATGATCTAACCTTAAAAGTAACTAAATTTGGGCGGTACTAAAATGATGTGTGTTTGATGTGACGAAAGTCATTTTGCTTGGGAAACATCATGTACAATTCCCACTAAAGAGCATAACTGTCTAAATATGTTCGATATATATAGGGTGAGTCTGCTTAAAGCTAACCAGACCAGATGGTGCATCTACTTATGTTGTGTCACATTCATTCCATGCTAGTGAAAAAGGTCACAGTTCAAGACTCAAGTCCACATGCTAACTAGCTCAAATCCCACATTGTATCATAATAATAATAATAATAATAATAATAATAATAATAATAATAATAATAATAATATAGTATTCACGTCCCTTAAGAAACTATATAAGTTTACCATTGTACCCTTATTTAGTATTTTCTTGAAGTCAACTTTTCAATAATTGAACATAAATTAGTTGACCAATGAACATGGATTAATCATTTAATTTTTCTATGTTGGTCAAATCCATGTTTTTAATGCTAATAACTCTCAAGGATAAAATAGGAAGAATAATGTCATTTATGCATTGATTTTGTGAAATGACAAAAATTCTCCATCTGTCCAACAATAGTTGTCAATTATTGACTTGACACACCCTTTAAGAAACAATAAATTGTTACTATTTTATCCTTTAACTTTATTAAATTTAATCCATTGAGAAATGTATTAGATGATAAGTAATATTTAATATCAAGTGTAAAATAAATAGAAAATGTAAATTATCTCTTGATTTTCTAAACTGGACAAGTATTATTGAACAACTATTTTTAGTATAGTGGACAATTATTGTTGAACGGAGGGAGTATTAAGGACTTTCAATTTTTAGTAAGGACAACATATAAGTAAGAACAAGATGAGTAATTCAGTTAATATGAAATGGAGGAAATATCTATTCTTAGATATTTCACTTCCAGTGTAAATAGAAAGTTAGGTGTAAAAATTAATTTTACAAGATGTCCTCGTACAACAAGTTTCCCTGCGTAAAAAGAAAGTCATTCCTCAAAATATTCACTTTCATTGTTGAGCAATGTGAGTACACGCAAAATTCAGCATTAACAGATCTAGTTCTGGGAAGGACCACACCACAAAATAGGGGAGTGCACATTTCACTTTCATTGCTCTAATTTTTTAAAATGGGAACGCTTTGATTTTCTCTTGCCCAGTCAAAGGGGCCAAATATCACTTTCATTGCTCTAATTTCTCTTGTTGACATATTTGACAATACGTATAATTATTACTTTTAGACTTTTCTCCGTAGATATTTTCCCACAAGTTGTGTAATGGTTGTTGAGCTTTAATACATATTTCAACAATCACACAAGTGGACCCTTTGAACACACTATTTATCTCTACTGCTTCTGAGTGCATATCTCTTATTCCAATATACAGCCTCCTCTTTTTTTCAATCAAAACTAGTTATTCCTCTTTTCCAGATAAAAATCAACACTCCTGAAGATGGCTGATGCCTTTGTGTCATTTGCAGTTCAAAAATTGGGTGATTTCCTCATTCAACAAGTTTCCCTGCGTAAAAATCTGAGAAAGGAAATTGAGTGGCTGAGAAATGAGCTACTCTTCATACAGTCTTTCCTCAGAGATGCAGAACAAAAGCAATATGGAGATCAAAGAGTTCAACAATGGGTGTTTGAGATCAACTCTAATGCTAATGATGCTGTTGCTATTGGTAAAGGTGCTAGTCGTCTCAAGGCTTGCGCTTGCATATGTAGCAAGGAGAAGAAATTCTACAATGTTGCCGAGGAGATCCAATCACTCAAGCAACGAATCATGGATATCTCTCGCAAACGAGAGGCATATGGTATTACAAATATCAATAGTAATGCTGGAGAAGGGCCAAGTAATCAGGTTACAACATTGAGGAGAACTACCTCATATGTGGATGACCAGGATTACATTTTTGTTGGACTTCAGGATGTTGTACAAAAATTGCTAGCTCAACTTCTCAAAGCAGAGCCTCGTCGAACCGTCCTCTCCATTTATGGAATGGGGGGTTTAGGAAAGACCACTCTTGCAAGAAAACTTTACACCAGTCCTGATATACTCAATACCTTCCCTACACGCGCTTGGATATGTGTCTCTCAAGAGTACAACACAATGGATCTTCTTAAGAATATCATAAAATCCATCCAAGGTTGCACTAAGGAAACTCTAGATTTGTTGGAAAGGATGACAGAAAGAGATCTTTAAATTTATCTTCGTGATCTATTGAAAGAGCACAAATACCTTGTGGTGGTTGATGATGTATGGCAGAGAGAAGCATGGGAGAGTTTGAAAAGAGCATTCCCGGATAGCAAGAATGGCAGCAGAGTCATTATTACCACACGCAAAGAGGATGTCGCTAAAAGAGCAGACGACAGAGGTTTTGTTCATAAACTTCGTTTCCTAAGTCAAGAAGAAAGTTGGGATCTCTTTCGTAGGAAACTACTTGATGTTCGATCAATGGTTCCAGAAATGGAAAGTCTAGCTAAGGATATGGTGGAAAAGTGTAGAGGCTTACCTCTTGCGATTGTTGTATTGAGCGGACTACTTTCGCATAAAAAGGGGCTAAACGAATGGCAAAAGGTGAAAGATCACCTTTGGAAGAACATTAAAGAAGATAAATCTATTGAAATCTCTAACATACTATCATTAAGCTACAATGATTTGTCAACTGCGCTAAAGCAGTGTTTTCTTTACTTTGGTATTTTTCCAGAAGATCGAGAGGTCAGGGCTGATAACATAATACGGTTGTGGATGGCCGAGGGTTTCATACCAAGAGGAGAAGAAAGAATGGAGGATGTCGCTGAAGGCTTCTTGAATGAGCTGATAAGACGAAGCTTGGTTCAAGTGGATTATACATTTTGGGAAAGAGTTGCTGCATGTAGGGTTCATGATTTACTCCATGATCTTGCGATACAAAAGGCATTGGAGGTAAACTTCTTTGACATTTATGATCCAAGAAGCCACTCCATATCCTCTTTATGTATCAGACGTGTGATTCATAGTCAAGGAGAAAGGTACCTCTCACTTGATCTTTCTAACTTAAAATTGAGGTCACTTATGTTCTCTGATCCAGATTTTCGTAAGATGAGTCTTATGAACTTCAGTAGTGTGTTCCAACATCTCTATGTGTTGTACTTGGATATGCGTGTTGTGCTTATAGACGTACCTGATGCCATTGGAAGTTTGTACCCCCTTAAGTTGCTAAGATTGAGAGGTATCCTTGATGTTCCCTCTTCCATTGGCAACCTCAAGAATCTACAGACACTTGTTGTCAATGACGGGACACACTTTTGCACACTACCCCGCGAGACAGCTGACCTGATAAATCTAAGACATTTAGTTGCTCGGTATACAGAACCTCTTGTACATATAAGCAAACTCACTAGTCTTCAAGTTCTTGAAGGTGTTAGTTGTGATCAGTGGAAAGATGTTGACCCTGTTGATTTAGTCAATCTTCGAGAATTAAGCATGGAGTATATTAAGAAATCTTACTCCCTAAACAACATTAGCAGCTTGAAAAACCTTAGCACTCTCAGAGTGTCTTGTCAAGATAGTAATGAATCATTCCCATCCCTTGAATTTGTTAATTGTTGTGAAAAGCTCCAGAAATTGGGGTTACAAGGGAGAATAGAGAAACTGCCTCATCTGTTTCCAAATTCCATCACAATGATGCGTCTGAGTTTCTCAGTACTGACAGAAGATCCGATGCCTATTTTGGGAATATTGCCAAACCTACGGTATCTCGATTTGTTTAGAGCTTATGAAGGAAAAGAAATAATGTGCAGTGATAACAGCTTCAGTCAACTAGAGTTCCTTATTCTTGGTGATCTTGAGAAGCTAGAAAGATGGCATTTAGGCACAAGTGCAATGCCTCTGATTAAAGGTCTTGGTATCCATAACTGTCCAAATTTAAAGGAGTTTCCTGAGAGAATGAAAGACGTGGAGCTGTTGAAGAGGAATTATATGTGGTGAAGCATATATCATGTCTTCATAATCTAAGAGGTATTGATGGGGGAATTTCTGCCAAGCACATTGGTTATTAATTTCAGGGCTGTCAATGAGAATGGTTTTAGACTTTTAGTGTTTCATTTCTTATTGTTTTAAGCTTTTTGAGTGAGTGTAATTGGTTTGAACATAATTGTTTTAATTAATTGGTCTACTCTATGTTCTCTTGCTTATACACATTTAAGACAATGCTTTATTTATATGTTAAAAAAATGAAATTAAAAATACTAGTATATGGTACTCTCTCTTGTCCACAATTTAGTATTTTTTGTTCCTCTTTTATATAAATTAATAATACTTGCGTTAAATCAACAGAGAAGAAGCTACACATTCACCTTCATCAACTTGGCTGTTTTTTCTTATGTTTCGGTTTTTCAATGTTTAATTTCTTTCTGTTTTTGGCTTTTCTTAGTGTGTGGAAACATGTGTTGGAATGCAACTCTTTTTTGGATTTTGTGATGACCTAATTAGTGGAACAAAGTTAAAAATATTCTTAAATTATGTAAAATGAATAAAAATATCCTCAATTAATAGTTTGACCCAAAAATATCATTGTCTTCAATAATTTTATCTAAAAATGCTCTTATGTTCTTTTCCAAATAATGATTTTTTTTCATTAGAAAATGTTTATCCTACTTCAATTTATAAAAAATATTAATAAATAAAAATGTTTTCTATATTATTAGAAATTTTTTTATCGTTATCTAATTGAAAATTAATGACGGGGTTACTATGAGGACATATAATAAAAGAAGTTGAGAACTCGCTCAGTGTGGAGCGAGAATAACAAAAAAAAAACTTACAAACTCGCTTGGTATGGACTGTGGAGCGATTTTTGGGGGGAAAATAGAGAGCAAATCTCTCATAAGTAGCGAAAAAAAAGAGAAAATTAAAGAGAAAATCTCTCATAAGTCAGCGAGATGATCAATTTTTTTATGCTGCTAAAGGTAGTTACAGCACAAACATATCTCGCTCCTTCTCTAGAGAAGTGTACCTTTTGATTAAACCAAAAATTGAATGACCCTTTATATATTTTAAAGAAAAAAAGAACAAATGGACGATTTTTACATTTGTTTTGGATATTCCTAAACCAAGCCTACCATTCGTAAATCACACCAGGAGCTCTCATATATGGATAAGTCACCTTATAGATTAGTCAATTCGGCCCGAGGCAACTCATGCTTTCCCTATGGTAAATGGATATAGACTGCTAGCTTTCTCCTATGAAATATTAGTTGAGAAGTTCTATGATTTTTAGTAATAAATACAATAGGTGAAACCGAAAATATGAACCCAAAGAAAGCAATTTAAGCAATGAATCCACTTTACCACAATCACACACTAATGAAGGGCAGGAAAGCTAGCAACAACTGAAACTTTTACTCCCTCCATCCCAATTCAAGTGTCTTACATTCCTTTTTGGTCTATCCTAAACAGAGTGTCTCTTTCTATATATAGTAAGTTTTTCAATTCCAACATTTGACATGGCAAGTTTAAAACCACAAGATTTAAAGGACCACACACATCTTTAATTTAAGACCACAAGATTCATAAGGCTCCCTTTATTCATTCAACTTCTGTGCTTAGTCAAACTACCACACTTAAATTGGGACTTAGGTAATAACATCTAAAGGACATATCAAAACATGACCCCACTTGACAACAATGACATACCCAGTGTAATCCCGCAAGTGAGGTTTGGCGAGGGTAGACTGTACACATATCTTACCCCTACCTACGAGATAGAGAGGTTGTTCCCGATAGACCCTCAACTTAAACAAAGCCTGCCAAACAGTTTGAAAAAGGGAATACTGTTAGAGTCGTACAACATCAGCATATTTTCTTTAGTTTGACTAAGTCTTGCAGTAGCTAATTTCTAGCTGTTAGTTGTTACTTTGTTAGTTAATTAGTTTCTGATATTTTTCTAGTGTGCAGATTTGTTTTCCTAAAGTTTAGGGCAAGTAGTTTAGTGGGATTATGATTCCACAAATTTCTGTAAGCCTATATTAGGCCACTAAACGTATTAAATAAAACAACCTGCAACTCCTTCTCTGCAAAATAGTTTCACTGTTTTCTCTTCTCTTTCTTCTTCTCTGTTATTTGTCTTTTGATTATTGAGCTTCTTGTTGCATTTTATTCATCATTTGGTATCAGAGCCAGCACAATGAATGACCTTCAAGTAGTTGGCGGAATCAAAAAGCTCAATAATCAGAATTATAATACATGGGAAACATGTATAATGTCCTATATGCAAGGTCAAGATCTCTGGGAAGTTGTCAACAGAAGTGAAGTTGCACAACCGGAGGCAGATGATGCAAATGGAACGTTACGTAAGTGGAAGATAAAAGCAGGCAAACCAATGTTTGCGCTGAAAACAACAATTGATGAGGATGTGTTGGAGCATGTTCGTGATGCTAAATCACCAAAAGAAGCATTGGGCATACTTGCTGCACTTTTCTCAAAGAAGAATGATGCAAGGCTACAACTCTTGGAGAACGAGTTGTTATCGTCTAATCTACGTGATTTAACGATTGCCCAATACTTCCGTAGAGTCAAAAATATATGCCGTGAAATTTCAGATTTGGATCCTACAGCGCCAATTGGAGAAACCAGGGTAAAGAGAATTATTATTCATGGTTTGAGACCTGAATTAAGAGGATTTGTTACTGTTGTACAGGGATGGCCAACACAACCATCACTTGTTTGAATTTGAAAATCTGCTAGCTGGTCAAGAAGTCGTGGCAAAGCAAATGGCAGGACTCTCGGTGAAGAATGAGGAAGAAGCCCTCTACACCAAAAAAAGTAGGAACATCAAGCATCAATCTGCTGGTGGGTCTAAGAAGAAAAGTTTTCGGAGAGACGAAAATTTTCGCTCAAAGGGAGTTCCGAAGAATCAAAAGAACGATAAAATATTCGAAGGGAAGTGTTACAATTGTGGGAAGAAGGGTTATATGGAAAAGGACTGTTGGTTCAAGAAACAGCTCGTGGAAAGTAAAGCTGCTACCTCAAATCCAAACGAGAATAGTGAAGATGTTTGGGATGCTGAAGCCTTTTTTGCTATTGAAGAGGAGGATTTAGCACTTACAACGACAATATCTAAATCAATTGATCATGAGAATGACTGGATCATTGATTCGGGTTGTGCAAATCATATGACAGGTGATAAGCAAAAGTTGCAGAACCCGTCAGTGTACAAGGGTAGTCGGGTTATGGTGACAGCCAACGATTCAAGATTATTGATAGCTCATATTGGTAAGACGACAGTTTCTCTTCAGCATGGGACCAACCAGATGTCACTTCAAAATGTCTATCATGTTCCCGGTATGAAGAAAAACTTGCTTTCGGTGTCACAATTAACAACATGTGGAAACTACGTTCTATTTGGTCTTGATGATGTGAGGATATATCAGGATCTCTTAGAAAATCCAATTATGAAAGGGAGGAGATTAGAATCAGTGTATGTGATGTCTGCATACGTAAAGAAGACAAAAAATAATGAGACTATAGATTTGTGGCACATGAGATTGGCTCACGTGAGTTATTCCAAGCTAACTGTGATGATGAAGCAGTCAATGATCAAGGGTCTTCCCCAGCTTGAAGTAAAAGCAGACGTTGTTTGTGCAGGATGCCAGTATGGTAAAGCTCACCAGTTGCCATTTGAAGAATCCAAATTTAAAGCCGATGAACCACTACAATTAGTTCATTCGGATGTGTTTGGACCGGTAAAGCAATCATCAATTGGTGGAATGAAGTACACGTTGACCTTTATTGATGATTTCTCTCGGTATGTTTGGGTTTTCTTTATGAAAGAAAAATCAGATTCTTTTTCTAAGTTTAAAGAGTTTAGGGAAAGTGTTGAGGGAGAAGTCGGCAAGAAAATCTATTGTTTAAGAACAGATAATGGAGGGGAATACAACTCAGTTGAGTTCTCTCAATACCTAAGGGAATACGGAATTCACCATCAATATACTTGTGCCTACACGCTGCAGCAAAATGGCATTGCAGAGAGGAAGAATAGGCATTTAGCAGAAATATGTCGCACTATGTTACATGCCAAGAATGTCTCCAGAAGATTTTGGGCAGAAGCAATGAGAACTGCATCATATGTCATCAACAGATTTCCTCAACAAAGGTTAGGTTTTCTTTCACCTTTTGAGAAGTTGTGGAATATGAAAGCTAATGTCAGTTATTTGCGAGTACTTGGATGTGTATACTATGTTTTTATACCTGATCAATTACGTAACAAATTGGACAAGAAAGCTGTTAAATGCATTTTTATAGGCTATGATAATCAAAGAAAAGGGTGGAAATGTAGTGACCCTACAACTGGAAGGTGTTATACATCACGACATGTATTTGATGAAACCTCTTCATGGTGGTCTACGGAAAATGAGATATTACCGGACCAAATTGATCTGAGAAATAAGTTGGAAATTACTTATATTCGATCAAGTGAAGATGCCAATGTTGAACAAGGTGCAACTCATAATTTTGGGCAATCAATTGTTCACCAGCCAACATGTGAAGGCAGTGAAACAAATGAAGGAGAAGTACTAGTTGTTCCACGATCCGAGACGAGAAGGTCAGAACGGATTCGGAAACAAAACCCCAAATATGCCAATGCAGCAATAATAGAGGATGAATCTGGAAAAGAACCTGAAAGCTTTGAAGAAGCATCTCAAAACTTAGCATGGAATAGAGCAATGAAGGAGGAGATGGCCGCATTAGAACAAAATCAAACATGGGAACTTGTGCCGAAGCCAAAAGATGTGAAACCTATATCATGTAGATGGGTTTATAAAATAAAACGTCGCACAGATGGGTTGGTGGAGAGGCATAAAAATCGTTTGGTATCTCGAGGATTTACTCAAGAATATGGTTTGGATTATGATGAAACTTTCAGTCCAGTGGCGAAGTTTACAACTGTGCGAGTCTTACTTGCACTTGCTGCTAGCAAAGATTGGAATTTGTGGCAGATGGATGTTAAAAATGCATTTTTACATGGGGAGCTGGATCGGGAGATTTACATGGCTCAACCAATGGGTTTCCAAAGTCAAGAGCACCCTGGATATGTTTGTAAGCTGCGGAAGGCGCTCTATGGATTAAAGCAATCGCCAAGGGCCTGGTACGGTAAAATTGCTGAATTTTTAACTCAAAGTGGTTATTTAATTACATCTGTAGATTCAAGTTTGTTTGTCAAAGTCGATGGAGGGAAGCTAGCTATAGTGCTAGTATATGTTGATGATTTGATTGTAACTGGGGATAATGAAGAAGAAATCATCCAAACGAAGGAAAATTTATCTATCCGATTTCATATGAAAGAACTTGGACAGCTTAATCATTTTCTTGGTTTGGAGAACGATCGTACTCGAGGAGGAATTTTTCTTCATCAGCGAAAGTATTCCATAGACTTGTTGAAGAAATTTGGAATGTTGGAGTGCAAGACAATTGCAACTCCAATTGAACCAAATGTCAAAATGTGTGCACACGAAGGAAAAGATTTAGAAGATGTGACAAAGTATCGGCAATTGGTAGGTAGTCTGATTTATTTAACTCAGACTCGACCCGATATTTCTTTTGGAGTTGGTGTGATGAGTCGCTACATGCACAATCCAAAGAAGCACCATATGGAGGCTACTCGACGAATGCTAAGATATGTGAAAAGTACAATTGGTTATGATCTTCTGTATAAAAGAAGAGAAAAATGCAAGTTGGTTGGTTACTGCGACTCTGACTATGCAGGAGATCATGATACTCGTCGTTCAACTTCTGGATTTGTGTTTAAGCTTGGAGCTGGAGCAGTTTCTTGGTGCAGCAAAAGGCAGCCAACGGTGTCGCTGTCAACAACAGAAGCTGAGTATCGAGCAGCAACAGTTGCTGCTCAAGAAAGTACATGGCTTATGCTGCTGATGAAAGATTTAAAGCAACCAGTTGGCTATGCAGTTTCCTTGTTCTGTGACAATCAGTCTAGCTGAATATCCCGTTTTTCATGCAAGGATTAAGCATGTGGGAATACATTACCACTTCATCAGAGAAAAAGTGTTACAAGGAGAGATCAACTTGAAGCATATTAAAACAGAACAACAAATTGCAGACTTGTTCACAAAAGGCATATGTGCCAATAAGTTTGAAAGTTTTCGTTAGGAGCTAGGCATTGCTAAGACTAGAGCTGATGTCGAGAAGAGGTGTTAAAGTCGTACAACATCAACATATTTTCTTTAGTTTGACTAAGTCTTGCAGTAGCTATTTTCTAGCTGTTAGTTGTCACTTTGTTAGTTAATTAGTTCCTGATCTTTTCCTAGTTGTAGTTAGTGCAGATTTGTTTTCCTAGAGTTTAGGGCAAGTAGTTTAGTGGGATTATGATTCCACAAATTGTCACGCCCCGAGTCTACACCCTGGGCGGGATCGGCACTCGAAGACCATTGCTGGCCCCAAGCGAACCCTTGGCCTGGTTTTCTTAACTCAGCGGAAACCTACTCAACAGAATAACTTCATGCAAATCAAAGTCATAAGACAACTTACTGATACAATTCTGGCCAACAAGGCACCTCGGGTCTCAAAATAGAATATTTACATAAATAAGAGACTGAAAACTAACTGACTGATTGTCTATGAAGCCTCTACAATACTAAGATGGATGTTGGGACAGATCCCACAACATCCTACTATGACAAAACTAAGAACACAAAATAACCGAGTCCTCCGGAAAGCAAGGAGGCTCACCACTGACTCTGGAGTGCTCAGCTGGATCAACGACGTGCAGGATGCTGATCCGGGGTACCTGTATCTGCATCGTCATAAGATACAGGCCAACTGGCATCAGTACATGGAATGTACGAGTATGCGAGCTGGAAACTAAGCAACAAAGGGTAGAAGGAGATCTGGAAGAAACTGAAATAACTTACCTGGCTCAACTCAACTCAACCTGACTGACTTCTTTCAATATAAGGCAATTTAAAACAAGTGCGATATAAAGAAAGACTATTTAAAACCTGCTATAAACTCTGTGTGTATACAAAGATACAATAAGCCTGAACTGTATATAAAAATACAAATGAACTGATGTATATAAAATACAATACTTTCTGTGTATGAAAATACAATAATTGCTGTGAGAGTTTCTCAAACCGACAACCATCACATGAGAGCTATAGTGATGATACAGCGATTGACCTCACGCTGCCAGAGCATCTTATACCCGGCCAAAGGTATAAGACCTGAACTGCCTAATGGATCCACTAGTCTATCTGGAAAAGGATTCATCTAAAAAGTATGATCCTTTTCTACCCATGGTGGCTAACATGGTTCTATGGGGGCTGTGGGTTCTTTGAACGCTCCCCCAATTCGATGCTCGATACTACTCCCAAAAATGTACTGGCTCTTATGTTTTTAAAACATATGTCTTCCTGCTGATATGAGATAATTACTCAAAAACTAGCCTGAAGGCTCTTTTGGAAATCTGAGTTTCCAACCTTGTTTAAATGTAGAAACATTTCTTTAAAATTTCTTTGGGAATACATAGTTCCCTAATAATCTTTGAGAAATGACTCAACTTGGAACTCTTGACTCTTTACTCTTTACTTGACTTGCAACTTGAGCCTTAGAATGAAGTGTAAACGTTCAATAAAGACTTTCGAACAACTTTGAAAACTTACTTGAACTAACTCCTTGACTTTGCTTGACTTGACTCTAACTTCCCTTAACTTTGATCCTAACTCGCCTTGAATTGGATTATGGATTCAAGGTGTATGATCATACGTATTTAGGTGAGTTCGGGATGTTTAGAAACACTTCGGGGTGTTGGAAACAACTAGGGAACATAGGTATAACACCTAGGAACATGCATGAGAAAGCATGGAAGAATGGGGGAAACTTGGCGTCCTTGGCGCTCTGCAAGGCGCGGAGCGCCAGCCCTTGAAAGTCAGAGGTCACCTGCTGGCGCTCTGAGAGGCGCGGCGCCCAAGGGGGAAACCTCAGAGCCCCTTTTGGGGCGCATTGGCAGGCGCGACGCGCCAATCCCCTTGCTCAGAAACTCGATTTTCTCCCCTTTTTCTTCAACTCTAAACCATCCTTACTTCAAAGGATCTAACCCCAAACACTAAGGATCATCATATCCCTCAACATACCATGGATTACAACTCAAAACACAACCCAATCATGTCTCACAACCAACAACAACTTCAACAACACAGCTAACAACATCAACAACAACTAACAACTTCAACAACAATTCCAATCTTTCCTCAAATCATAAAATGAGCTTGGTGTGTGGGGGAAAGGATAAACCCACACTAAAAACTCACATACCTTGAAAGGGATCACCCCCGACGAAAATCCACGTTGATCTTTGACGGAAACTTGTTGATCTCCTCTTCTTCTCTTCTTCTTCTCTTCTTCACTCTCAAGAACCCTAGCTTTTACTCTTTTAAAATGGGATAAAATGATCCAAAGATCAGCCCTATGCAACAATATAATCCCAAAAGAATTGACTAGGGAAAAGACCAAAATGCCCTTAAATTTCCGGACGGATTCCTTGTCAACTGCCCAACTTTCAAAGGCCATAACTCGCTCATACGAACTCGGAATCGAGCAAACTCGGTGGCGTTGGAAAGATCATTCCAAAATCTTCACAACCATAACTGGAACTACTCCTAACTCATCCTGAGCTAGGAGTTACGACTGCTCAAATTTGGCCAAAAACTCACTGATTTCCACACTTAGCCAAATTTTCCAGATTTTCAAATTCTTTCCAAAATTGACTATTTCCGATTCTAAGCCTCTTCCAAGCTATTTCAAATTGTCGGATGTTACACAAATTTCTATAACCCTATATTAGGCTACTAAACGTATTAATTAAAACAACCTGCAACTCCTTCTCTGCAAAATAGTTTCACTGTTTCCTCTTCTCTTTCTTCTTCTCTATTATTTGTCTTTTGATTATTGAGCTTCTTGTTGCATTTTGTTCATCAAATACAGATATGGGAGCAATAACAACAACCAACAGGAGAAAGATCAGTAATGAAAACAGCATAATGCAATAATCGGCTACAAATACGTTAATCTGAAACAAAAATTTTAAAGTTCACAATCATACCATATGCACAATGGATGAAAACAGGTATCTTCTGAGCTCTTTTTCTACAAGCCCACTTAACAGCAGCCTCTATATCAGCTGGCTGAGGTGACCTTGTATCCCAAGTTGGAATACACAAAAATGCATGATTTCCAGTAAACTCTAACATCCTAGGCATCTCACAAGTACAATCAATAATAGCAGGATTACCAGGTGGCAATTTATCAAGTGAACAAGGCCAACCCCCAACATACAAACCTTCAGAAATCTCACTATATGGAGGTTCCCCACTCTTCATTCTTCTCAAAGCTGAAAAGCCCCTAACAAAATACAAGTAAGGACTAAACATAACAAGTGACCAAATTGGAAATGTCCCATCTGAGTTTTTCCCCAAAAGAATTGGAAGATCAATTGAAGGGTTAGCAGCTAATGCTACCAATAAAGATATCAATGATGCATACAAACAAGGTATTGACAATGGGTACCCATAATTCCTGAGAGTTGCAAATAATATGAATAAAGTTACTGACTTTAGGCCTATAAGCACAGAAATTCCAACACCCATTTCAGTTCTTGACGAAAAGAATCGATTTTTAAGCCAAAACAAAGTCGAAAATTCAAATGGGTTATACCCAATTCAAGAAAATACGAGAAGGGAAAATCTTTAAGGCAAATAGCCAAAAGAAAATTGAGAATCTAATGGAGAGAAAGAGGGAAAATAAAAAAGACACAGGCAAATCGCTTGATGAGAGGGGAAAGAATTACGAGTTGTTTGGTTGGGAGTTAGGAACCTAATTAGAAAAATCATAGTATCATATAATATACTCTCTCTGTCCCAATTTATGTGACTTACTTTTTTTTTTAGTCAGTCCCAAAAAGAATGACACATTTCTATATAAAGTAACAATTTGACTATAAAATGTCTATTTTACCCTTAATGAAATGATTTACAGCTACACAAATTTTTATCATTCATTTTGGTCCACAAGTTTTAAAAGTCTTCCTTTTTTTCTTAAATTCCGTGCCGAGTCAAAGTACCTCACATAAAATGATACGGATGGAGTAATATATATATATACTACACAAATTTATATCATTCATTTTGGACCACAAGTTTTAAAAGTCTTCCTTTCTTTCTTAAATTCTGTGCCTCGTCAAAGTACCTCACATAAAATGGGACGGAGGGAGTAATATATATATATAAAAGAGAACCGTAGGCCCACTTACGTGAAGCCACCACAAATCAGGAATACCTTTTAATTTATTTATTTCCAAAACCAGTCTTCTCCTTTCATGAAAATTGTAACTTTTATGAAAAATGTTACTTTTATGAAAAGTTGTGGCTTTTATGAAAAATTGCAACTTTTATGAAAAGTTGCGACTTTTATGAAAAGTTGTGACTTTTATGAAGAGTTGCGATTTTTATGAAATATGGGACTTTTATGAAAAGTTGTGACCTTTTCGAAGGGTTGTTGTCACGCCCCGAGTCTACGCCCCGGATGTGGCTGACACTCGAGAACCATTGCTGGCCCCAAGTGACACCTTGGCCTGGCTTACTTAACTCAGCGAAAGACTCTAAGCATGATTACAATGATCAAATGAACTTACTCAAATAAACTTCATAATATAACTTAGAATGTTAAAAGAAACAAACATTTAACTTGGCCAAAATGGCAACTCAAGTCTTAACATAAGATAAAATGAGAAGACTAAATAACTAATGACTAACTGTCTATGAAGCCTCTAAAAACAACAGAGATGGATGTTGGGACAAATCCCACAACATCCTAATGAACTAAACTAGAAAGAAAATAAAGGAGTTCTCTGAATGCAAGGAGGCTCACCACAGACTCCGAGTGCTCAAGCTGGATCAACGAGGCGCTGGATGCTGATCCTGATTACCTGCGTCTGTATCATAAGACGATGCAGGCCAACTGACATTAGTACATTGAATGTATGAGTACGCGAGTTGGAAAGCTAAACAACAACTTAAGCTTGAAAGGAGTACAAAGGAACACTTACCTTGGCTCTGTTTAACTTATGAATAACTGAACTCAATATAAAGCAATAAGACACATGCAATATATGTAAAACTTGTAAAATAGTGTAAACAACTTAGTCCGTTAAAGATAAAGCAATAACAAACTCAACTTTACTTAAATATAAAAGTAATATAACTTTTGTGGGAGATTCTCTAACCGACAACCACCACTATGGGCCTAAGTGGTGATACAACGTCTTGCCCACGCTGCCAGAACTATCCTATACTTTGCCGTCATATAGAACGCTTAACTTAGTGGATCCACTAGTCTATGCTAAAAGATCTTAGGGATTCATCTAAAAAGTATGATCCTTTACTACCCATGATGACTACATGGTTTATGAAGACTTGAGTTATCTGAACGCGCATCCTCATATCGGTGCTCAATACTACTCCCAAAATATAATTAACTCATATGTTTGTAAAAACAATACTCTTTCTTTGGTTTGAGATAATTACTCAAAAACTTAGCTTAAAAGCTCTCTTGGAATCGATGTTCCCTTTTCTTGTTCAAATGAGAAAAACATTTATAAACTCTTTGGGAATACTTAGTTCCCTAATAACTTTTTATGAGAAATGAACTCAACTCTTTACTCTTTGCTTAACTTGAAACTTAAGTCTTAAACGAAGTTAAAACGTTTAATAAAGACTCTTGAAAACTTTAAGAAACTTTGCTTTGACTTGCTTCTTAACTTCTAGACTTGACCCTAACCTTTTTTTTTTCTAAAAGCGTAAACTGAATCCTATCAGTTCAGACCCTTAAAATTATTACTAAAACGAATTAAAATAAAAGGGTAAGGAAAAGACCAAACTACCCCTTTAAAATTCGGATAGAACTTTCCTTATTCCAATAGCCCAACTTCCAAAGGGAATAACTCACTCATACGAACTCAGAATTGCGTAAATTCAGCGGCGTTGGAAAGATAGTTCGAAGAGCTTTCCAACGATATCTGGAATTACACCTAACTCATCCTGAGTTAGGAGTTATGGTCGTTTGAAGTTGACCAAAAACTCACTATTTCCTAACTTAACAAATTTCCAGAGTTTTAATTCTTTCCAAAAATGACTATTTCAAATTTTAAGCTTCTTCTTAGTTATTTCAAATTGAGAGATGTTACAGTTGTAACTTTTCCAAAGAGTTGTAACATTTCCGGTAAGGCACAATAAACATTTGCTCACACTTTCTTTTGTTGTCTATAAATAGAGGGATTTCCTCTCATTTTAAAACAACGAAAATTTTGAACTACTACTTCTTCTTGTTCTGCACAATTAAATATTCGTGTACTTTGCTCCTTTTGAATGACTCACTACACCTTTATTTTTGTATCAATACACTGGTGAGAAGATCTAATCCTTTAAACCTCGGGTACTAGAGGGGAATAATTTCCTTAAGGGGACATTATACATTCAGTGGACTCAATTTTTTCTTTTTTGTTTCATTCCATTGTTACAGATCCTGATATGTTTTTTACAGTCATTAATTTATGCTTATGTTATTAATTGTTGTTTTTGAGTATATGTTTCAAACTTTGTTGTTTATGTTTTCGTAAAGTTATTGTTATAAGTATTTGTTAGTACAATTAAATAACACATTAATTGAGTATTCATGTAAGTTTTCTCTACTGAAATTGTTGAAGTTACAGTAAAAAAGTCCTTAAAGATCTATACTACCATCTCTTGAAGACAAATTTCAAATATGGTATGCCATTGTAAAGACATAAAGACCTTAAAAATTTATGTGCAAAGTGAACCAGGAAAAGAACACGAGAATTAATAAACTTTGACATGAATTCAAGGATGTGTCGGATGATCTATAGTGGGATTTGACCAGACTACAGTCTCTTTTAATCCCAAAGACATAGACAACTACACAATAAATTAATTGTTCATATTCAATATGAAGTTATGGACAGATTCTCAAGTTTACAGCAAGTTGTAAATACTTTTCTTGAAGTAATAGATGTGTTTCTCGACATCGCAATTGGCATAGAAGAGTAGTTTCAAATTGAACTTCATTACTCTGGTATGTTGATTTTAAAAAAAGCACCCCAACAAACTGAATAGTTTTGTGTAATATTTTCTCCTTTCAAGTATATATAATAAGTTGAATTGTTGTCCAATATATTTTCCCTTTAATTTTTCATTTTAATAATTACTTATGATACATTTAAATAAGGAACTTCAAAATGATAGATGTAAAGCCAAATGTGGGGTTGAACTTTTTACAAGTTAGAATTAGAATATTTGTTCATTTTTTTCAGCCCTATAAAATTTATTTATCCCTTCACCAACGATTATTTATTTATTAGAAAATTTAATATCTCTAGTTGATGTTCATTTGATTCCCCAAAAATATCAAATAGTAACACTTCCTGGAAGCAAAAAGATAAATTATAAAATCAAATTAAAGATGATTGGTTGAAGAATAAATGATAAGATGTTATAAATATCATCTTCCTTTACATTATCAATGTTTGTTACTACGTAATCTTGTTTGTAAGATATTATAGTGTTTTAGTTTTAATGACTAATAGGTTTTAAATATTATTTTATAAATTTCGTGATATAAAATTTCCACGCGAGGCGCAGTGGTTTTACTACTATATATATAAAAGAGAACCCTAGGCCCGCCTACGTGGCGTCACCACACATTAGGATTTCTTTTAATTTATTTATTTCCAAAACTAACTTCCCCTTTCATGAAAAGCTGCGACTTCTATGAAGAGTTGCGACTTTTATGAAAAGTTGTGACTTTTATGAAAGGTTATGACCTTTAACTTTTCCTAAGCGTTATGACCTTTCCGATAAGGCACAATAAACATTTGTTCACACTACCCCTTGTTGTTTATATATAGAGAGATTTCCTCTCATTTTTAAACAACGAAAATTCTGAACTACTACTACTACTTCTTGTTCTTCTATTTGTGTACTTTGCTCCTGTTGAGTGGCTCACTACAACATTGTTTTTGTATCAATACATTGGTGAATCAAATCGTTCTATCCTAAGAGAATCTATTTCTTTAAACCTCAGGTACTAGAGTGAAATAATTTCTTAAGAGGACACTATACACTCAGTGGGCACCATTTTTCTTTTCTGTTTCATTCTATTGTTATAGATCCTGGTATTTTTTTTTTACAGTCATTAATTTATGCTTATGTTATTAATTGTTGTTTTTGATTACTTGTTTTAAACTTTGTTGTTTATGTTTCTGCAATGTTATTGAATATATATTTGTTGGTACAAATTAAATTACACAGGTTAATTGAGTATTCACACAAGTTTTCTCTACTGAAATTGTTCAAGTTACAGTAAAAAAAAAATCCTTAAAGATCCATACTACCATTTCTTGAAGACAAAATTCAAATTTGATATGCCATTGTAAGGGCATAAAGACCTTAAAAACTTTATCGCACCTAGATGTGCAAAGTGAACCGGGAAAAGAAGACAAGGATTAATAAACTTTTGACTTGGGCTAAAGGATGTGTCGGATGACCTATAGAGCAATATGACTAGACTGGAGCCTCTTTTAATCCCAAAGACATATATAACTACATAGTAAATTAATTGCTTATATTCAATATAAAGTGTGGAGAGATTCTCAAGTTTACTGTAAGTTGTAAATACTTTTTTGAAGTAATAGATGTGTTTCTCGACACTGCGATTGGAACAGAAGTGTAGTTTCCAATTGAACTTCATCACTATGGTATGCTGATTTTTAAAGAACATCAAAACAAACTAAATAGTTTTGTGTAATATTTTTCCCTTTCAAGTATATATAATAAGTTGAATTGTTATCCAATATGATACGTTGTCCCATTAATTTTTCATTTTAATAATTACTTATGATACATTTAAATGGGGAACTTTAAAATTATATATGTAAAGCAAAAGGTAGGGTAGAACTTTCTACACGTTAGAATTAGAATATTTGTTCACTTTTTTCAACCTTTTAAAATTTATTTTTCCCTTCACCAATGATTATTTATTAATTAGAAAATTTTATATCTTTGGATGATGTAAATTTGATTCCCCAAAAAATATCAAATAGTAACACTTTTAGGAAGCAAAAAGATAAATTATAAAATCAAATTAAAGATGATTGATTGAAGGATAAATGATAAGATGTTATAATTATCATCTTCCTTTACGTTATTAATGTTTGTTTCTACTAGGCCCGCCTACGTGACGCCACCACAAACAAGGATTCCCTTCTAATTTATTTATTTCCAAAACTAGCATTCCCCTTTCATAAAAAAATTGTGACTTTTATGAAAAGTTGTGACTTTTACGAAGAGTTGTGACTTTTACGAAGAGTTGTGACTTTTACGAAGAGTTGTGACTTTTATGAAGAGTTGTGACTTTCATGAAAAGTTGTGTATTTTATGAAAGGTTGTGACTTTTCTAAAGGGTTGTAACGTTCCCAAAGAGTTCTGACCTTCCGATAAGGCACAATAAACATTTGTTTACACTACCCTTTGTTGTCTATAAATAGAGGTATTTCCTCTCATTTTAAAACAATGAAAATTCTAAACTACTTCTTCTTCTTCTACACAATTAAATATTCGTGTACTTTACTCCTGTTGAGTGGCTCATTACACCATTGTTTTTGTATCAATATACTGGTGAGATGATCTAATCCTTTAAACCTCGAGTACTAGAGGGGAATAATTTCCTTAAAGGGACACTATGCATTCAGTGGACTCGATTTTTTCCATTCTGTTTCATTCTATTGTTACAAATCTTGATATGTTTTTTACAGTCATTAATTTATACTTATGTTATTAATTATTATTTTTGAGTACATGTTTTAAACTTTATTGTTTATGTTTCTGCAAATTTATTGTTATAAGTATTTCTTAGTACAGATTAAACAATCAAGACACATTAATTGAATATTCACACAAGTTTTATCTTCTGAAATTGTTAAAGGTATAGTAAAAACAAATCCTTAAAGACCTATACTACTATCTCTTGAAGACAAAATTCAAATTCGGTATGCCATTGTAAGGAAATAAAGACCTTAAAAACTTTATCGCACCTTGATGTGCAAAGTGAACCTGGAAAAGATGACAAGAATTAATAAACTTTGACACGGGTTCAAGGATTTGCCGTATGACCTATAGAGGAATATGAGTAGACCGGAGCCTCTTTTAATACCAAAGACATAGACAACTACACAATAAATTATTAATTGTTTATATTCAATACGAAGTATGAATAGATTCTCAAGTTTACTGCAAGTTGTAAATACTTTCCTTAAAGAAATTGATATGTTTCTCGACATTGCGATTGAAATAGAAGTGTAGTTTTAAATTGAACTTCATCATTCTGGTAAGTTGATTTTTAAAAAAACACCCAAACAAACTGAACAATTTTGTGTAATATTTTTCCATTTCAAGTATATATAATAAGTCGAATTGTTGTCCAATATGATGCATTCTCCCTTTAATTTTTCATTTTAATAATTACTTATTATACATTCAAATTGGGAACTTTAAAATGATAGATGTAAAGCACAAGGTAGGGTTGAACTTTCTACACGTTAAAATTAGAATATTTGTTCACTTTTTCAGCCTTTTAAAATTTATTTATCCCTTCAACAATGATTATTTATTTAATAGAAAATTTAATATCTCCGGTTGATGTTCATTTGATTCCCCAAAAATATCAAATAGTTACACCTCTTGGAAGCAAAAGGATAAATTATAAAATCAAATTAATGATGATTGGTTGAAGGATAAATGATAAGATGTTATAATTATCATCTTCCTTTACATTATTAACATTTTGTTATGGATAGATTTTAAGTATTATTTTATTCCATAATATTAAATTTTTGTGGAAGGCACGGGTAATTTTACTAATAAGTTAATAATAGTAAAACAAAAATTCATCTAAATATCTCGTTTATGTTATAAAATAAAATACTAAAATAAAAAGAAGAAAAGTGGAGACAGAAGCAGTAGTAGAAAGAAATAAAGTAATTTTCCATTTCTATGTCATTTTCTCATTGTTGTGTAACTTCCCTTTTTATAGGGATAAACTTATTTGGAGTAGTTGGCCTCCTACAGTAAAGTGGGCCACAAACATATGTTATTTATAATATGGCCCAGAAACATACACTATTTACAACGCTCTTCCTTGAATGTTTATGTACAAAGGGAAAAAAAGAAATGTCCATAGTTATTTGTAATACGCATTATTTTTTGCCTCATTAAAAATCTTACCAGGAAAATCCAGTGGAATAAAATCTTGGTTAAGGGAAAAAGAGTGCAACACGTATGTACTCCCCTGATGATGTCACTTAATGTCTCGAAGATAATGCATTCTTATCCTATATCTCAGCTTCTCAAAGGTTGAAGTTAATAATTCCTTAGTAAATAGATCTGCTAAATTATCATTGGAACGAACTTGTTGAACATCAATTTCACCCTTCTTTCGTAGATCATGAGTAAAAAAGAATTTTGGTGAAATATGTTTTGTTCTATCTCCTTTGATGTATCCTCCTCTTAGTTGAGCTATACACGCAACATTGTCTTCAAATAATGTTGTTGGGATGTCTCCTTTAAAGGGAAGACCATATGTTTTCTGGATGTGTCGAGTTATTGATCTCAACCACACGTATTCTCGACTTACTTCATGAATGGCTATTATCTCTGCATGAATTGAAGAAGTAGCAATCATAGTTTGTTTTATTGAACGACATGATATATCTGTACCTCCATATGTAAATAGAAAAAATCTGTCTGAGATCGACCTTTATGTGGGTCAGACAAATATCCTACATCTGCATAGCCAATTAATTGTGAATTGGATTCTTTTGAATAAAATAGTCTCATATCGACGGTCCCTTGAAGGTATCTAAATATATGTTTAATACCATTTCAGTGCCTTCGTGTTAGGGAAGAACTGAATCTTGCTAATAAATTTACAGAATAAGATATATCTAGTCGAGAATTACTAGAGAGGTACATCAATGCATCAATTGCACTAAGATATGGTATTTCAGAACCAACAAGTTCTTCGTCATTTTCATGAGGTCGAAATGGATCTTTATTAATATCAAGTAATCTCACAATCATTGTGGTAATTAATGGATGTACTTTCTCCATGCAAAATCTCTTCAAAATATTTTTAGTATATGTTGATTGATGAATAAATGCTTAATTTGTAAAATGTTCAATTTGTAGATCAAGACAAAATTTTGTCTTTCCAAGGTCTTTCATTTCAAATTCCCTTTTCAAATATTCTACTGGTTTTGAAAGCTTTTCACGAGTTTCAATGATATTCAAGTCATCAACATATACAACCATAATGACAAATTTAGATCCAGACCTTTTAATAAATACACAAGGACAAATTAGGTCATTCTCATACATTTTGTTAAATAGATATTCGCTAAGGCGATTATACCACATGCGTCCTAATTGTTTCAATCCGTATAAAGATTTTTGAAGTTTTATTGAACAACTTTCTTGAGAAATTTTATATATTTCAGGTATTTTTAATCCGTCGAGAATTTTCATAAAAATGTCGTTGTCTAGTGAGCCTTATAAATAGGATGTAACAATATCCATCAGATGCATGCCAAGCTTTTCATGAACTGCCAGATTTATAAGATACTTGAAAGTGATTCTATCCACCATGGGAAAATACGTCTCCATATAATCAATACCAGGTCTTTGGAAAAATCCTTGTGCCACAAGTCGTGCTTTATACCTTACGACTTCATTTTTCTCATTTTGTTTTCGCACAAAGACCCATTTGTACCCCACTGGATTTATACCTTCATGTGTTTGGATTATCGGTCCGAAAACTTCGCATTTCTCAAGCGAAGCTAATTTAACTTGAATTGCATCTTTTCATTTTGGCCAATCATTTCTCTGTCTACATTCCTCAACATATTTTGGTTCAAGATCCTCATTTTGTTGCATTATTTCCATAGCAATATTATAAGCAAAAATATTGTCGACAATTATATCATTTCGGTTCCATATTTTTCTTGATGAGACATAGTTTATTGAGATTTCTTCATTATTTTTAGGCGCTTGAACTTCTTTCAAGATTTCATCAATTATTATGTCTCCTTGCTCTTCTTGAGCATGTTCTTCCATATTATGGCCATCTTGATTGTTAGCTCCTTTTCTTTTTCAAGGATTTTTATCTTTGAAATCGATTGGTCTACCACGTTTTAAGCGTGGTTTAGACTCATTTGTATTAATTAATTGTCCTATCGAAACGTCAACTCGAATTGGAGCATTAGCAGTTGAAATATGAGATTTAATAGCTCTTGATAAGTCAGTGAATGCAGCTGGCAATTGATTTGCGATATTTTGCAAATGAATTATCTTTGGAACCTCTTGTTCACATTTATTTGTATGAGGATCTAAATGAGATAGTGATAATGCATTCCAATCTATTTCCTTTTTCAACTGCTTATTGTCTCTCCCTAATGTTGGGTTACTGAAATATTTGAAGAAAATTAAAATTTCGTGATGATAACGTGTTATAAATTTTTTTTTTAAAAAAAGTGGAGACAGAAGCAGTAGTAGAAAGAAGTAAAGTAATTTTCCTTTTCCATGTCATTTTCTCATTGCTGTGTAACTTCCCTTTTTATAGGGATAAAGTTACTTGGAGTAGTTGGCCTCCTACAGTAAAGTGGGCCACAAACATATGCTATTTACAATATGGCCCATAAACATACACTATGTACAACAGTTTATCCATTATTCCAATTATATATCAATATATATTTTTCCACAAGTTGTGCAATGTTTGTTGAAGCTACTTTAATTTTTTAAGACTTTTCTCTTTATGTGCTTTTCCCCAAGTTGTATAATGGTTGTTGAAGTTGCTTCAATTAAATAAAAAAAATGTTTGTTCAGTGGGAAATTTCAAAAAGCTTTAATACATTTTTTTTACGTGGTTTAAATTTTAATTAAGGTGTCTAACAAAGTGAATTTTGTGGATAACTTTAAGAGATCACGGGTGACTTAAAGCCTATATTTTTCTTTAAATTCATTCTATTCTCAACCTACGATGTCCATCGCCAATTGCCTTGTGATGATACTTTTTGGTCCATAATTTTTTTGTTTTTTATAAGCCATCACCTCGGATTGTGAGTCTTTTGACGTGGGGGGTTAGACTTGACCCCTATTATGTCGAGTAATTCAAAATTTTATAGTGAAGAAGATAATACATTTTTTTTTAAAAAAATGTACCTTTCATTTAGCTTGTTGCAACTTTATCCTTTTTGATAATGGTTGTCTAATCGTAAATTCATTTTTCAAAATGTCGTTTTTTAAAAACTTAAATAGACCCTTTGAACACACTATTTATGTCTGAGTGCATATCTCTATCTCCCATTTTCTAATTTGTTTTCCAATATACAACCCCCTCTTCCTATATATAGACTTTTCTCTCTATATAAAAAATTTTGTGTACGAAAATAAAGTAAAATGGATATAAAATATGCATATTTTGCACAAAATAAAGTTCTTGTTACTTTTCTTGAGATGTACATTTTTCATTTGGTAAACAAAATTTTTTAGTTACAAAATAAAAAGAGTGTGTTTGTAAGGTTATTAATAGTTTGAGGATGCAACTAATAATTTGCGCCAGGTTTAGAGGTGTTTTCGATACTCTACTCTTTTTTATATTAAAACACACTTTGGTACTGAGTCGGCATCCATTTGTATGATATCTCTTATTCATCAATTAACTATTTGATCAACTCAGTATCAAAGTATGTTTTAATACAAATGAAAGAAAGTCATTTGATGCTCTAACAAGATGGAGATATCAAAAATAAAAGAGAAGGGGAAATCTTAAGGAGAATATCAAAAGGAAATTGAGAATCTAATGGAGAGAAAGAGGGAAAATCAAGAAGACAGAGGCAAATCGCTTGATGAGAGGGGAAAGAACTTAACTTTTAGGAGTTGTTTGGTCGGAGCTAGGAACCTAATGAGAAAAATGAGTTAATAGTAAAACAAAAATTCATTTGAACAACTCCCCCGTCTCATTTCACACGTTTCAAATTTCGAGATTCAAATAAGTCTATCTTTGTTGTAAATTTTTCATCGATCTTTTAAACATTTTGAATAATCAATTATTGTGACTTATAATATTTTTTACCTAGGTTACAAATATATAAATTTCATTTTTAAAAAATTAATGATTTTCAAGAGCATAGTTCCACGAACCGTAGATGTTTTTACGACCCGTAGGTCGTTTCGTGAACCTTAAACCTGAGAACCAATTTTCAAGAGCATGGTTCCACGGACCCACCTACGGGCTTCTTTTTTTTCAATATGCTGCCTCTTTTTTTTTTCAATCAAAACTAGTATTCCTGAAGATGGCTGATGCCTTTGTGTCATTTGCAGTTCAAATATTGGGTGATTTCCTCATACAACAAGTTTCCCTACGTACAAATCTGAGAGATGAACTTACATGGCTGAGAAATGAACATGGATTAATCATTTAGTTTTTTATGTTGGTCAAATCCATGATTTTAATGCTAATAACTCTCAAGGATAAAATAGAAAGAATAATGTCATTTATGCATTGATTTTGTGAAATGACAAATACTCCCTCTGTCCACCAATAGTTGTCCATTATTGACTTGACACACCCCTTAAAAAACAATAAATTGGTGCTATTTTATCTTTTGACTACACGAAAAGTAGGATGCATGATAAATCTATTATAAAAAATGTAGGGTAAATTATAAAACATAATTACTAGTTAGTATTTGTTATATTATGCAATGATTGTTGAAGTTGTGCAATGATTGTTGAAGTTGCTTTAATTTTTTAAGACTTTTCTCTATATGTGTTTTTCCCCAAGTTGTATAATGGTTGTTGAAGATGCTTTAATTAAAAAAAAATTACCTTTTGTTTAGTGGAAAATTTTAAAAAGCTTTAGTACATCTTTGTCCTTTTATCCAATCGAAATTCTTTATTCAGAAACCACATGGTCATGTTTCGTTTTTTTCTAAACTTTAATCATATAAGTGATAAGTGGACCCTTAATTGAACACATTATTTGAGGTCTTACTTATGTGTATCACCCGTTTTCCAATATTCAGCCTCCTCTTTTTTTCAATCAAAATTAGTATTCCTGAAGATGGCTGATGCCTTTGTGTCATTTGCAGTTCAAAAATTGGGTGATTTCCTCATTCAACAAGTTTCCCTGATATCAAATCTGAGAGATGAAGTTAGATGGCTGAGAAATGAGGTACTCTTCATAGAGTCTTTCCTCAGAGATGCAGAACTAAAGCAAAGCGGAGATCATAGAATTCAACAATGGGTGTTTGAGATCAACTCTATTGCTAATGATGCTGTTGCTATACTTGAGACTTATAGCTTTGAGGCTGGTAAACGTGCTAGTCGTCTCAAGGCTTGCGCTTGCATATGTAGGAAGGAGAAGAAATTCTACAATGTCGCAGAGGAGATTCAATCACTCAAGCAACGAATCATGGATATCTCTCGCAAACGAGAGACTTATGGTATCACAAATATCAATAGTACTAATTCAGGAGAAGGGCCAAGTAATCAGGTTACAACATTGAGGAGAACTACCTCATATGTGGATGACAAGGATTACATTTTTGTTGGCTTTCAGGATGTTGTACAAACATTGCTAGCTCAACTTCTCAAAGCAGAGCGTCGTCGAACCGTCCTCTCCATTTATGGCATGGGCGGATTAGGCAAGACCACTCTTGCAAGAAACCTCTACACCAGTCCTAGCATTGCCTGTAGCTTCCCTACACGCGCTTGGATATGTGTTTCTCAAGAGTACAACACAACGGATCTTCTTAAGACTATCATAAAATCCATCCAAGGTTGCGCCAAGGAAACTCTAGATTTGTTGGAAAAGATGGCAGAAATAGATCTAGAAAATCACCTTCGTAAGCTATTAACAGAATGCAAATACCTTGTGGTGGTTGATGATGTATGGCAGAGAGAAGCATGGGAAAGTTTGAAAAGAGCATTCCCGGATGGCAAGAATGGCAGCAGAGTCATTATTACCACGCGCAAAGAGGATGTCGCTGAAAGAGCAGACGACAGAGGCTTACCTCTTGCAATTGTTGTATTGAGCGGACTACTTTCGCATAAAAAGGGGCTAAACGAATGGCAAAAGGTGAAAGATCACCTTTGGAAGAACATTAAAGAAGATAAATTTATTGAAATCTCTAACATACTATCCTTAAGCTACAATGATTTGTCAACTGCGCTCAAGCAGTGTTTTCTCTACTTTGGTATTTTTCCAGAAGATCAAGTGGTCTGGGCTAATAACATAATATGGTTGTGGATGGCCGAGGGTTTCATACCCAGAGGAGAAGAAAGAATGGAGGATGTCGCTGAACGCTTCTTGAATGAACTGATAAGACGAAGCTTGGTTCAAGTGGCTAATACATTTTGGGAAAGAGTTACGGAATGTAGGGTTCATGATTTACTCCGTGATCTTGCGATACAAAAGGCATTGGAGGTAAACTTCTTTGACATTTATGATCCAAGCAGCCACTCCATATCCTCTTTATGTATCTGACATGTCATTCATAGTGAAGGAGAAAGGTACCTCTCACTTGATCTTTCTAACTTAAAGTTGAGGTCAATTATGTTCTTCAATCGAGATTTCCGTAAGACGAGTCTTATAAACTTCAGGAATGTGTTCCAACATCTATATGTGTTGTACTTGGATATGCATGTTGGGAATGTGTCTCTAGTACCTGATGCCATTGGAAGTTTGTACCACCTCAAGTTCTTAAGCTTGAGAGGTATCCATGATGTTCCCTCTTCCATTGGCAACTTCAAGAATCTAGAGACACTTGTTGTCAATGAGGGGGCATACTCTTGCAAACTACCCCGCGAGACAGCTGACCTGATAAATCTAAGACATTTAGTTGCTCAGTATACAAAACCTCTGGTACATATAAGCAAACTCACTAGTCTTCAAGTTGTTCAAAACATATGTTGTGATCAGTGGAAAGATGTTGACCCTGTTGATTTAGTCAATCTTCGAGAATTAATCATGGATGATATTAACAAATCTTACTCCCTAAACAACATTAGCAGCTTGAAAAACCTTAGCACTCTCAGATTACGGTGTTATGTTAATGAGTCATTCCCATCCCTTGAATTTGTTAATTGTTGTGAAAAGCTCCAGAAATTGTGGTTAAGAGGGAGAATAGAGAAACTGCCTCATCTGTTTCCAAATTCCATCACAATGATGCTTCTTGAGAACTCAAAACTGACGGAAGATCCGATGCCTATTTTGGGAATGCTGCCAAACCTAAGGAATCTCATACTAGAAGATGCTTATGAAGGAAAAGAAATAATGTGCAATGATAAAAACTTCAGTCAACTAGAGTTCCTTATTCTTAATAATCTTGAGAAGCTAGAAAGATGGGATTTAGGCACAAGTGCAATGCCTCTGATTAAAGGTCTTGGTATCTATGAATGTCCAAATTTAAAGGAGATTCCTGAGAGAATGAAAGATGTGGAGCTGTTGAAGAGGAATTATATGTGGTGAAGCATATATGTTGTTTTCATAATCGTAGAGGTATTAATTTCAGGGCTGTCAATGAGAGTGGTTTTAGTGTTTCATTTCTTATTATTGTTTTAAGCTTTTTGAGTGAGTGTAATTGGTTAGAAAATAAATTGTTTTTGCCAAAAATGATTTTGTGATGTTTTAATTAATTGGTCTACTGGTTGTTCTCTTACTTATCCACATTTAAGACAATGCTTTATATGCTAAAATGAAATTAAAAAGTAGTATATGGTACTCTCTCTTGTCCACAATTTAGCATTTTTTTTTCCCTCTTTTATAGGGAAAATGGCCAAAAATACTTTTAAACTATGTGAAAGGAACAAAAATGTCATCCGTTTATAGTTTGGTTTAAAAATGTCATTACTGTCAATACTTTGGTTCAAAAATGCCTATGCAGTCAATACTTTGGTTCAAAAATGCCCCTATAGTTACAAAATGCCCTTTTTCAAATAATTTTTTTTCTTTTTAAATGTATCATCTTCCTAATTAAAATATTATTAAAGAACACTATTCTTGTTGTCTTTCTTCTAAAAATCACTTTAACAAATAAAAATGTAGGAAATATTTTGTTTTCTTCTTAATCTCATTTTATCAATTAAAATAGAATACCTTCATGTACCCTTTCGACAGATAATATATGTCATATACATAAGATCATAGTATATCCATCATTAATTTATATTTATATAACAATAAAAAAATAAGAAATATTTTCATTTTTTATTTTTTTCTGAATTGAAGATAAACATTTGCTAATTTTTTTTAAAAAAATTATTAGAAAAAGAATGTGTTAAAAAGAAATTAATATTATATTTATTTGGAAAATAAGCATTTTTGACCCATTAAATAACAATATGGGCATTTTTGGACCAAAGTATTGACAATAATGGTATTTTTGGATCAAACTATAAACGGAGGGTACTTTTGTTCCTTTCACATAATTTAAGGGCATTTTTGAACCAAAGTAATGATGGTAAGGACATTTTTGAGCCAAACTATGAATGCAAGATATTTTTGTTCCTTTCACATAGTTTAAGGGCATTTTTTACCCTTTTCCCTCTTTTATATAAACTAGTCCAATGGACGTGCGTTGCACGTGTGTCCCATACTAAATTGTGTGGAGTTGTAATAATGATATATATATATATATATATACATACTTGAACATGTATGTTACCCATGTATCTCATGCTTAATTAGTACAAGAACTTTGAAAATATTATAGTGTATGATAAGTTACACAAACATTGAAGAGAAATATACAAGTTCAAACCAATTACTTCAATTATGCAATTCCTATAATATATCAGTATTTAATATAAAAGTTTCTTTTGTTTAATATGTCATAACTCATAGTTGAAGAAGAATTATATGTAGTGAAGCTTTTCAAGCATATATATATATATATATATATCATGTCTTCATAATCGTAGAGGTATTGATTTCTGCCAAGCACTTGAAGACATTGGTTATTAATTTCAGGGCTGTCAGTGAGAGTGGTTTTAGTGTTTGATTTCTTATTGTTTTAAGCTTTTTGAATGACTGTAATTGGTTTGAACATAATTATTTTAATTAATTGGTCTACTGTATGTTCTTTTGCTTATCCATATTTAAGACGATGCTTTATATGTTAAAATAAAATTAAAAATAGTATATGGTACTCTCTCTTGTCCACAATTTAGCATTTTTTTGATCCTCTTTTATAGTGAAAATGGTCAAAAATACCCTTAAATTATGTTAAAGGAATAAAAATGTCATCTGTTTATAGTTTGACTTAAAAATGTCATTACTGTCAATACTTTGGTTCAAAAATGCCCTTACAGTCAATACTTTCGTCCAGAAATGCCCCTATAGTTACAAAATGTCTTTTTTCGAATAATTTTTTCTTTCGTGTTAAACACATCGTCTTCCTAATTAAAATATTATTAAAGAATACTATTCTTGTTTTCTTTCTTCTAAAAATCACTTTAACAAATAAAAATGTAGGAAATATTTTGTTTTCTTCTTAGTCTCATTCTATCAATTAAAATAGATAACTTCATGTACCCTTTTGACAGATAA
>NC_064283.1:62617519-62624954 GCF_019186545.1 Solanum stenotomum
ATATATATATATATATATATATATATATATATATATATATATATAATATATATAAAATATCATAGTATATCCATCATTAATTTATATTTACTAGTTTCAGGGCACGTACGTTGCACGTGCGTATCGTATATAAAGTATACGATGTTGTAAAATAGTATTAATATTACTAAATTAAAACTTTTTAGTAAATAATTATAATTTAAAAAACATAGGACAAGTGTTTTTAAATAATTAATACAGATTGTCATAGAGTTACATGGATTTTGAGATCAAAATGACCAGATATTATTGAAACATTTCAAAATACATTTAAAGTTTAAATATAGGAAGAAAGTGACATTTCTTTAGAAGTATCATTATTTACTTCACTCAATTTTGTAAACAAATCTAACCAACAAGATTTTAAAAAAATATCAATACAAAGAATGCCATCAATAGTCTTTCCTCTTGAGATTATGAACATAAATGATGGACACCATTTAAGTATAATTTTTCTCTTAAATATTCATACTTGAAATTTAGTATGTGCATGACACTAATCTATCTTTTACCAATTAATATTTGAGTAAAACTATCATAGAGAGGTAATTCTACAAAAAAAAAGAAGAAGGTACTTTATTGTTATACGAATGATGGTTAAATTGAGGTTTGAGTTTATGTCAAATATTTAGCTTGACCAATTATTTGTTTTAGATATACATATATATTTCAGTAGCTAATTTAATTTTAATATATGAACAACATCAACTTTTGGTGAAAAATATTTCATTTCTTTAAGTTTCTATCTTATCTTTGTAGAATTGTAGTCTTCTCATTTTTCCAGCCTCATACATATCATATAGTTGTTGTCTAATGAAAGTATCTAGAATCTTATAGAAGTTGTATCGTGATACAATATATTAAACTTTTTCAATAATAAAAATTAATAGATGAATAAAATTAAAGTATTGTTTATAGTATCTTTAATTTGATTTAAGATTATTTTATGACCAATCACTATTTTCTTATCTATTTTTATATAGCTAGCAAGGAGTGTATCTTGTGATATAAATTTTTCTCAAATTAAAATGAACAAAAAATAATAGGAAAAAAAAATGGAACGATACATAGCCAATGAAGAAGGAAGAAGAAAATATATTTTCATGCTATATTCACTATAGTGTTCCATTTGATTAAAATCTCTTGTCACCAACTCTTTACTTTCTTCATTCATTTTTACTCACATATCTATTAAAAAATAATTATTATCATGTCTATATTATCATATTATAAGTAAAAGTGAAAATCTATTTTTGAAATTGTGGATTTAACATCAAAACTACTGATTCAATGGACAACGTTGATGCCTGTTGTTTTAGCAAAATCAGAAAGAAACTGCTTCATTTGAGGGTAAAAAAATAAAAAATAAAAAACCAAAGAAGAAATATCTTACCCAAATCATGTGACTTTTTTCATATTTGTTAATTATTATTGTCTTTCCCACAACTTTTCGTCATTGTAAACTCATGAAAATCGTAAGAAAAAATACGATTGTGAATTTATGAATGATTTGCTACGATTTGTTTGTTTTATTTAAAAATAATACTTAGACTGGTTTAAGAGTCACCACTTAATTTTTAAAGAAAAATTAAGAAAACTATTTTTTCAAAAGATTAAAACAGTAAATCTAATGAAAATATTTGAGGGGGTTAGGGGTTCATATTACCATTTCGGGAAGGGTTTAAAAGCATCCGAAATGTCTGCTGACACGCGGTTATCCGATAATTGACTATTTGGCTAATATGTTTGAAAGAAAAATATGCTTGATTAAATTAGAGGAAATAAACAACTTTTAAACTTACTTTCAAGGGAAAGGAAAATAAGGTTATTACTTAAGTGGAAAATACTATATATTCCAAAGTCAAGTGAAATAAAATATACTTTTATGATTTTAAGAAAGATATGATTGATTCGTCTTTTGGGGAATTGAACTAGGGAAAAAATCTTAAAATTAACTAGCAAATAAACAATTAAGCGAATACGAAAACAAATAAAATAGGGAGAGAGAGTTTAGGCCTTTGACCCATTTGCACCTGTCCTAAGATCTAACAAGATAATAACAAGTAAAATGACAAGGGCTTAGGCCCAAAATAACAAAATACAATCCCAAAGTAAAGGGGACCATTTTCCCACTTTTCGTATACACTAGATGTATACTAGTGTATACAATCCCATATGTCTGCTCCGAAGACCAGTGCGCCGAATTCATGGAATTGCTCTTCAATTCTTTTGGCTGGCCGACTCAATAAAAGACTTGAGCATTAACGACTCTCTCGAAATGCGGGGAAAAAAGAGTTCATGATGAACTCGGGCGAATTTCGCATGCAACAAAGAAAAATAAGAAATACATTTGCAAAATTCTCTCCAAAGATGGTTATATAAATGTCTTCAAGAGGGTCAACAATTTAACTAAGTCATGGCAAAAGTTAAGGACCAAAGCCGAAAAAAGAAAATGATGCAGTTCAAATTACTATGCATATGAAACACTCAAACTCGTTCCTTACTAAATAGAGGCAACAGTTGCAATTACTTAAGAGAAAACTACTATCATTTACAACTACTCTACGGCATAACAAGGAAACAAGATAACCATTATAAATTCAAAGTGACATTGACCCCAAAGCTAACTAATTACCATAATAAAATAATCACACATAATTTAAGCAACTTATATCAATTAATGTTCTACTTAGCTAATTCTTCATCCCATTTAGAGAGGGACCCTAAGATTCAGGCCATCATACAGAACAAGTGAATCAAGACATTACTACCATTTACGATTATTCATTTTTTTTTGGCAGAAATGGGTATCAAACAGGATACAATATCAAACTAAATATCCGTTAAAACAAAACAAGATACCGATGATAAGCTCCGAGTTTCAACCAACCCACTTTGATAAAATAGAAAGATTTAGACATGGATGTTGGATTTAATGTCATCTTAATGGGACAGTAACAGCCAGAAAGAAATCATATTAGAAGAGTACGACGACAAAGAGGGCGAAACATCAGAGAATCGAGACACTCGAAATGAGAACGAAGAAATCACATCCACACAACTAAACAAACTTAACTCCTAACCTAAGTCTCTTGACTATTTCGAATATAGTGCCAACTGGTAGCCAAAAAAAAATGGCTTGAAGACAGCACAAGATATAGATAACGACCAACCTTTAAGCAAGCATAAAGAAGGAAAAATAACAAGGCAGAACTCGAGTAGAGAAGCAGGGAAACAATAACATCAGATACAAATCAGCGAAATTTAGAATCAATACTAGCATTATATCAGGAAAAAAAAACACTCAAGAATATAATCATAACATTCAAGCTACCAAAAAGTCAACCACAATCAAAAGCTACATAACCACATAGTGACGGCCTTACAATGCCGGAAGTGACACATCAAAAATAGAAACATTGAAGAGAATATCATAAAGGAGAGAGTGTTACCTTTTGGGGGGCAACAAACTGAGACAAACGAGCTGAACAACGAAACCTTCACACCATAACAACGATAACTCCGGCAGACTCCGGGGAACTCAGGCAAAGGAATTTCAACGGGAGCTTATATGAAACGGAAGGTCTAGAAATGTATGGTTATGTGAATACTATTAGCTTTGCTTTCTTCCTAATCGATACTGCCTTCCTCCAACCCCAACAAAGAAAGAAATAGGGGTATAAATAGGGGAGAAACTAGGTCGAAATTGGGGGGAAATCGGGTGAAAACTTCAGTGAATTTCGAATTTGAAATTCGAATCCCTTCAAAAGGATAAGGTTGTCAGCTTGAATAGTACAATTCTCAACGACAAGATGAAGGGAGCCATCCGATTCTAAGCAAAGGACGATGAGGTGATGAGATGGGGACATATGAGCTGTTGATTCGGGTTGCGTTGGGCTGCTGCTCGCGTCTGGACTGGGTCGCGATTTGGGCTTCAATCACTGGTCGCTGCTCGAGTTTCTGGGTTTTCGTCTGAGGAAGAAGAAAACGCTGGCAGGGGGCTGTTTTTGTATTGTATTATTGCTGTTGTTTATTGTATTGTAGTGTTGGTGGTCTTTTTTGTATTGGGCTGGTTTTGTAAGAAGCGAGCTTGGATTTGGAAAGCTGCTGATGTAAATAAGAATTGGGCCTGGAAACTTGAAAATATTGGGCTGAAAGAGGGTTGAAAGAATTGGTTGAAAAGTGGCTAAGTGAATTGCAAAATCAGTCATCTTAAGTTTATAACTTAGCCAATTTGAATTTAATTAGTGAAATCGGCTAAAAATTAAATAAGACGAATTAGTATAATTAACTAATGAGCTTCTTAATTTAAACAAAATAAAATAATTAATTTGATTATAAAATAGTTAATTTAAAATTATAACCATAATTTAAGCTAAACTAAATTGATAAGATATTCAACTAAAACGTAAAATCTTTTGAGATGACTTTCGAATATTCATAAAAAAAACTAATTATATACATTATTATATATAAAAACATATATATCATCTAAAAATTATAAAAATTGATAAAACTATCTTAAAATAACTTGCAAACTATATTATTATTATTCTTGAAATTTTATAATACTAATTATTTTAAATCATTTGAAATTGAAAAAGCTCGATGATTAATCTATATTGTGGAGGTCCAAAATTGGGTGTCAACACTGTCCCTAGTTTGACTTGGATTGATGAAAGAAATTCGAGGCAAATGAAATTGACGAATCCAATTTTGACCAACCACATATTCATCCTTCAGAAATAGGGATTTTGGTACAGACTTTAGGAATTATGGTTGAACTTCGGAAGTGGGTTTCCTACATATCTTAGGCTATATGAGAATTTAGGCCACTTGTGGTTCGATACGCTTGATTTAACGCACCATTTTGGAAGAATTCAAGTTATCCTGATATCAAATTATGAAGAGACCAGAATGCTCGGGAATAAGATTTAAGAGAGGAGGTCGGAATACAACCGAGTTGTCAACATTGATCCCGCCTACATATCCCTCAACTTAGGGAATCAGGCCGCTTGTAATTCGACTCAATCGGTTGAAAAGGAAATCTTTTATGCTAAGATAACCTTCGGTTAAGAGGAGTGACAAAAATAAGTCGAGTATGAAAAAGAGGCTTGTAACCTCTTAGCCATGAATGTGGAACTCTTCACATCCATAAGTAAGAACTTACACAGATATAATTTCCAAAGATTTTAGTGCATTGTCACTCAGATTGGAAAGTTACCTCCGACGGAAATCAAAATTCTCCAAATGGAAAACTGAAACCGGTAAATCTAAAGAAAAACCCACATGCCTTCTGATAGGGGTGTGGTTTGATTGTGGTGGAAGTCGCTCCTCAGCTCGCGTCCTAAGAGTTTGGCACTCCTCTTTGGACTATGTCCCAGTTCGCTACTAAGAAAAAGTTCCATGTTGTGCCGCATCCTTGTTGATGTCGTCCGCACCTGTGGTTTGACTTGAAAATTCATCCTGTTGAATGCTCTCGACAAAGACTAAGATAAAACTTATTAGCATAAAAATGTAATTCAAATGGAGAGATAGCGTCTTTTACTATGTTGACACTTAGTCGCTCTCCTAGAACATTTAACGTCAGTTCCTTCATCTTGACGTTAGGCCAATAACACTTGTATCTCATATTTGCAATATAATTCTTCAAATGTACTCTTCCTTTGATATCGAAATAATAAAACATAGACTGATGTAATATGTTGATGGCTCTCTTGATGACGTTCTTGCAAATGAAAATGATGATGATTCTTCACTGGTAAGATGATGATAATGATAGGATGATGTTGCTACTCCATCGATAGGATAATGATGTTGATGCTCCATTGATAGGATAATGATTCCTTATTGATAGGATGACGATAATGATATGATGATGATGCTACTCCATCGATAGGTTGATGATAATGCTGAAGAAGATCCGTCGATAGAATAATGTTGATCCATTGGTAAGATAATGTTGATGATCCATTGGTAGGATAATGTTGATGATCCATTGGTAGGATAATGTCGATGATCTATTGGTAGGATAATGATGATCCATTGGTAGGATAATGCAACACCCCATATCCAAAAATAGAGATTTCAGATTTCTGGTGTTACAAGTGGCACTCACGGACACCATTCACGGACCGTAGATGGACTCACGGTCCGTCCTGCAGGTCCGTGGTTCATGACAGAAAACTTCCCCAGAACTCAGTCAGAAAATTTGGCTAAGTCCGACTCACGAACAGACCCACGGTCCGTAGTCTGTGTCCGTGGATCGAGACTTCCCTTAACCAGCCTCTGACACAAACTACGGTCGACCAGCACGGACCGTCATTCGATCCACGGTCCGTAGGTCTGACCGTAGATGAGGGTCAGCAGCCAGTTAGCTGAAAATTATTGATGGGTCAACTTCAGATGGTCATAACTCTTAGCACAAAATGAATTATGTGTCCCATGACCTATGGTTAGATAGATAATTGAATTATCTTTCCAATGCCACCAAGTTTACTAAATTCCAACCTCCGAGTAAAACGTTATGCCCGTTTTAGTGAAGCCCTGTCGGGCAGACTCGACCTACGGACCCAATCGACGGACCGTAGGTCCATTCCGTCAGTCACTCCGACAGCAGTTAATTCAGGGGTCTTTGGTCTTTTTCTATTTTGTTTAACCCCTTAGATACGTCGTTTAAGCCCTAAATCATGAGGTTTTAATCAGTTTAAGCCTAGAAACATAACTAGAACTTATCTAAGTCAATTCATTAATCAAAACTTAGAAAATTAGAAGCAAAAGAGGAGAAAAAGGTCAAGAACCCTAGTTCAAGAACGCAGCGAGGTTTCTTCAGTTCCAGCCCCGAAATCGAAAGATTTCTCCGTGGAATTCGTCACCAGGTATGTGGGATTTCATTAGTGGGTTCCTTTCGCCCATTAGGTCCCTTTAATTCAGTCAGATTCTTGATTCCATGATTATGAATAGACCTAGGGTTTCTAGAATTTGAACAGATCATCATTAATTAGTTATTTAAATGTTCCAAATCAGATTATCATGTTATTGCTCAGTTTATCGCATGAATTTCAGAACCCTAGCTATGTATTTCTTAAGTTCTTGAATTACACATGCTAGGTCAGTTATTTCAGTATTCAGTTATACATGCCTCAGTTTATGAATGCATCATTATCAGATTAATTGTTGCATTCTCAGTTTGCATGTTCAGTTCGAGCTATCCAGTATTTACAGAAATTCAGTCATAACCAGTTAACTACTTAATTCATTGGGAGTAGCATAATACCGAGTTGGACTAGGGTTTCAGCGTACCCATATAGTCCCAGAACTACGAGCCACGTAGGTGTAAGTCCCCTCTGTGGGCAACATCAGTTTAGTGATCACGCCAGCATGCCTCTATACCTCT
>NC_064283.1:62627616-62646640 GCF_019186545.1 Solanum stenotomum
TTTTTTTCTGTTTCAGAACCTAATCTTCTCTGTGAGTTCTTGTCACTATTCTGCAGCTTCTCATGTTTCAAAACACTTTGTTAAGGATTAATAACATGATATATTTTCTATATGTTCTATAGGGAAGACTCAAGGACAAGGACCAAAAATTTCTACCGTGTCTGCTAGTCTAGGAATGGAAACGATGCATAAGAATGCCCTGACTCTTGAGAAAGAGAACATGAAAATTAACATTCTATCTCCTGCATGTAATAATCAAGTTAAGCAATACACCCAAGAAGTTAAAACAAGTAAGTTTGTCTTCAGATTTGTTATGTTTTTTTTAAAAAAACAATGTTATTTTGATGAACTGTTATATTACGTTTCTCAGGTCCAGGTGTTATAGGAAAGGGATTAGAGAAAAGATCTGAAACTGCAATGTCTTCTCAAAGTACAAGATCAAATTCTACCATGTCTTCTAGTCAAGAAATGCGAACAATGGACAAAAATCCCTTGATTTGTGAGGAGGATATGCAAATCAATACTTCATTTCCTCCATCTGTTGATCAAGTTATGAAACACACTAAAACAACTGAAAAAGGTATTGAATTTTGAATCCATATGTTATTAAATTGTATAACTTAATTTGATTACTATAGTCTTTACAAAACTATGAAAAAGTAGGCTCATCTAATCCTAAAAAGCTAAAAAGAGTTCGAGGGAGCAACATGTGCAAAGAAGTAGCTGAACTTGAAATTGGACAGAAGCTCACAGTCACCTTTTACAATAATCGAACTGTTGGAACAAATAGCAAACTGTTTTCGAGGCATTTAGGAAAAATTGTTCGTGATCGTAATATTTGTCCTTTGGGAGTATCATCATGGAATGATATTAAACAAGATAAGTTAAATCACATGTGGGCAGCCGTTGAGGTAACAAATTGCACCTGATTCACATTCTTTATTGTTATCTAATACATCTGTGTATTCTTGTCCATATAGTAGTCGTTGAGGTAACAAATGTTTATGTGATTCAAACACATAGTTGTTTGTCGAATGATTTTCACATTTCACATGTGGTACTGGATTCAAGTATATGTGAATCACAATTGCTACTAAATGTTTTTTCTAAGAGATCAAAAAGAAAAAGTAGATGTAAGAGATATCTGCTACTGGAATTTTGATGTGCTACTGAAAAAACAAACGTGCTACTGAAATTTCTTTTCTATTGAAATATCTGCTTAGTCTATTAGAAGAAGAGATCTTTTTCATTTTATGATGCTTTCCTAATAGGTTTCCCTTGGTAATAATTCAACTCATGCTTCAATAATTGTAGCATAAATTTGAGGCTGTGGACATGAATGATCATCGTGATCATATCTTGGGATGGATGAATGAGTTATGGAACAAATGGAGAGGACACTTGCATGCAAAATATGTGAAGGATAAGCCTATCCATCAATCTCTTAGGACTATTCCAAGGGGAGTAGACAAAAAAGAATGGGAATGGTTAGTAAAGGAACATTTTGCTTCTGAAAATTTCCAGGTAAGCCTACTGATTAAATAGTATATTTTCCTCTTTTACCGTTTGATTTCCCTCTTTAACACCAAATATATCCAGTTGTTTGATCCATGTTACTGAAATAGTTGTCGTGCTTTGAATTGTTGCATCACCCGCTTGGTATAGCACTCTATGAGTCCCTCAATCTCAGGAGCTGACCACTTACTTCTCATTCTTGGTACAGTGTGTCATGAGGTTTTTTGTTCTCTTCTAATAGTTCCATTTTTATAATAGGCAGATTCTATTTGGACAGTTCCAGTATTTCTATACCATGTACCTTGCCACTTCTCAGTGCACTGCATTTTGTAATGTTAATAAATGTCTCGCTAATGAAAGAAATATATAGGATGATGGGATGTGGAATTTTTGTTTAACCATTGCGAGTGAAAATAGCATGTTAATAAATTAATAACATATTCCTCATTCACCAAACATGACAAACTAGAAAGAAGTAGGAATATATGTACATACCTGAAAGGCAGCTTCAAACACACAGAACTGCTTAGTAAGATTCTTGTCTAGCTCAAGAATTGCTGCAACATTTCCACATCTGCGATGTATTCAGATGAATACAAATTGTTTTATTCCAAAATAATTGAAACAAAAATACCTCTAACAAAAGAAAAGAGGAAGATGACATTAAAGGAAGAATAAATTACAAACTAACCGTGTGACTTAACTGATCTGTAACAGTAGTTCGAAGTAGACCAGACTGTAACTTTCTGATTATTGAACATCCATTTATATCCTTTCATTACTAACTGATGTGCACGGCATATGTAGTCCATGATGATGTCAGTGCTATTCTCAAGATTAGTATTGTTGTGAAGACATTTTAAGAAGTTGCTTCTTTTTAAAGAAAACATTCTTTGCTATTCTCAATATATTTCTCTGTTTGATAAATTGAATATGTTTGTCACTTGAAATTGTTATGTGTTTTGATAGAAATTGTTTTTTTTATATAATTTTTAGGCTCAACTCAAAGAAATGGTTCAAGTCGATCCATCTCTACCTAGCATAGAGATTGTTGAAAAATGTTGTGGACCTCAAACTCGTAGCCATGTATTTGGATTTGGGGGTGGAGTAAAGGCGAAAGACTTGAAAGGTGGAATTTCTTCGAAGGCTGAATTATTGTCTGTGCTACGTTCAACTCGAGAGGATAACAAATGCTTGAATGAAGAAAATAAATCCTTGAATGAGGAAAACAAATCCTTGAACCATCGCTTGTCTACCTTGGAAGATGCAATGAAAGAAATAATGAAAATGAAGGAATTATTTGCTGCTCAACAATCACATGTCCAACCTACATCATCTCCTATTTCAACTGAATGACCTCTACTTTTTTCTAATGACCAAGTAAGCACCAAGATACCAGACTTTATAGTTTTTTTTGTTGATTTGCATATAGTCATTTTCTACTAGGACTAATTCTAGAAAAAAATGATGGTAACTAATCTTTTCCAGCTAGAAGATAGTACATAGAATTGTTTGAATCCACCTTCATCTCTACTAGTTTCCTTGTTCTAATTGTCTATGATCTTAAATAGAACTAGCTAATACTCAATCAAACGGAAGTATAGATACTGCCCTTAAAAAGTAGAAACTGATCTCATGTCGGCTGGTTGTTATATGTTTTTCAGAATGTATGTACAGTTAAGTAGCTTGATGTTATGACGTACGGAAGATTCGATGTTGGATAGCTGACTTGTTTATTTACTGCTGTCTGGGATTCTTCACGAGTGTTTTTGGCCATAGTTTGTAATTGTATGATATTGGTTTTTGAAGCTGTGAAATTGGTATGATGTTTTAGATTCGCCAAAGCTGCTACTTTCGTTCTTCGTCTATTTTTGTGAAATACAGCTGTTCATATGTTTACGCAGCTGGAAAAAAAAGTTGCCAAAATCACACTTAGATCTGAGCTCAATTTTTGTTATTCTCTCTACAGTGCTTGGAGCTCATTTTTTATATGTCCTTATTCATATGAATGATCACTCGTCCAGAATTTTGCATTGGATTGTCATGGGCATAGCTCTTTTAGTTTTAGGAATTATTCTCCACTTCACAGATGCTATTCCTTCAAATAAGCAATTATACACCTTCAATTATGTCTGTGTAACCTTAGGAGCAGCCGCGTTAGTGTACTGTGCTTTCTTCATTCTGGTTGGCATTTTGAACTGGAAGTACCTATTTCTACCACTAGAATGGATTGGTATGAATGCCATGCTTGTTAATGTGGGAACTCTCCTTTATGTCATCTTTGCTGATATATTGTTTTGGGCTATAGTTGCTGGCCTACTTCATCGATTAGGCATATATTGGAAGCTTTAGTTCTGATGAAATTGGCATCTTTTGCTTGCTTATTATATAA
The DNA here is from genome assembly GCF_019186545.1 of Solanum stenotomum. Taxonomy (NCBI): domain Eukaryota; kingdom Viridiplantae; phylum Streptophyta; class Magnoliopsida; order Solanales; family Solanaceae; genus Solanum; species Solanum stenotomum. The sequence goes on from NC_064283.1 coordinate 62,631,524, forward strand.
GATTAGATGTAGCATTGTACTTGAAACTAGAAAGAGCTTCATCTAGTCATGGGTCTCACTTTTATTTCTCTTTGAGAACAAGTGACTTATAAGAAGTTCAACACATCTTGCACACCAAATGAACAATACATATATCACTGATTTTTCTAGCTTGTAAAAAAAAAGAGATGCACAACTGATGATGGAAGACTTTCTTTCAAGCCAACATTATTCGAGAGAACCCTATAATAAAGAATCTCATACTGCTTACTTCATTAATTAAAATTTTCTGCACAACTGCACATAAGTGTCTTTTCTATTTGTTAATTTCTGCACTGCTGTATTTTTGGACAGCTACTTTATATGTTAAATTTTCTGCACATAAATAGTAATTGAATTCTTGGTAAATGCATCTCAATGATTTTCTAATTGATTTTTCTTATGTTCCGCAGCTTTTGTGGATATTTCTAGATAACACGTGGTGAAGTTTTAACAACTTTTGGGGTGAGCGATCTATCTAATTCTTGTATAAATTTGATATGTATACCAATAGTTATTTATCGTTTTTTAAAATTTTGAACTTGTAGATTTTGAAGGTTGAAGTTTCAAGTCAAGATACAAGCTTAGAAGAAATGGACAAGCTTGTTATTAGTTTGCTACGAACGTTATGCAAAACTCGATAGTACATAGTCTAACCCGGATATTGGCTAAGTTTTTTGAAGAATATATTGAAACAAACATCATGGGTTATTGTTGACCAATTTTTTATTAATTGAACTCTTAATCTCTATGTACTTGTTTCTACCTCCCTATATCTTCTTTTTTTAATCGAAAGTTTTAGTAGAAATTTAGTATTTATTGAAGAATTTTTTTTATTGTGACATCAATTGATCTAGGACCATTGATGGCCAATCTAGGACCAAAAATATCTGATCTCTAAAGAATAATCTAGGACTAGAAGTGTTTCTTGTCTCTAAAGAATAATCTACGACTAGAAATAAATCTCGTCTTTATAACGAATCAAGGACCAGATTATTCTTGTCTCTAAACATACTAAAGGACCAGGTCATCCTCATCTCTAAAACTATTCAACGACCATGACAATATCGTCGCAAAAGCTAATCATGGACCAAGTTGTTCCCGTCTCTAACGATTACTAAGACCAGGTGTTCATGGTCGCTAATAAAATTTAAGACCTGAAAATAGAATTTCCCAAGTCTATTTGAGACTAGATATGTAGTCTCTAAAAATATTTAACGACTATATTTTTTCCCGTCTCAACTACCATATAAGGACCAGTATTTTGTTTTCGTCGCGGAAGATCTATAGCGACGAAGGCGGTTGCGACGGGTGGCGACCAGCATTTTCTGGTCTCAAATTTGCATTTGGGACCGGATTTAGATCTTCAGGGACCAGATTTCCCTTCCTTAGAGGCTCTTTTTCTTGTAGTGTTACCTCCGACGGAAATCAAAATTCTCCGAATGCAAAACTGAAACCGGTAAATCTAAAGAAAAGCCCAGATGCCTTCTGATAGGGGTGTGGTTTGATTGTGGTGGAAGTCGTTCCTCAGCTCTCGTCCTAAGAGTTTGACACTCCTCTTTGGACTATGTCCTAGTTCGCTGCTAAGAAAAAGTTCCACGTTGTGCCGCATCCTTGTTGATGTCATCCGCACCTGTGGTTTGACTTGAAAATTCATCCTGTTGAATGCTCTCGACAAAGACTAAGATAAAACTTATTAGCATAAAAATGTAATTCAAATGGAGAGATAGCGTCTTTTACTATGTTGACACTTAGTCGCTCTCCTAGAACATTTAACGTCAGTTCTTTCATCTTAACATTAGGCCAATAACACTTGTATCTCATATTTGCAATATAATTCTTCAAATGTACTCTTTCTTTGATATCGAAATAATAAAATATAGACTGATGTAATATGTTGATGCTCTCTTGATGACGTTCTTGCAAATGAAAATGATGACGATTCTTCACTGGTAAGATGATGATAATGATAGGATGATGTTGCTACTCCATCGATAGGATGATGATGATGCTCCATCGATAGGATGATGATGTTGTTGCTCCATTGATGGAATAATGATTCCTTATTGATAGCATGACGATAATGATATGATAATGATGTTACTCCATTGATAGGATGATGATAATGTTGAAGAAGATCCGTCGGTAGGATAATGTTGATCAATTGGTAAGATAATGTTAATGATCCATTGGTAGGATAACGTTGATCCATTGGTAGGATAATGTCGATGATCCATTGGTAGGATAATGATGATCCATTGGTAGGATAATGTCGATGATCCATTGGTAGGATAATGATGATCCGCTGGTAGGATAATGTCGATGATCCATTGGTAGGATAATGTTGATGATCCATTGGTAGGATAATGATGATCCATTGGTAGGATAATGTCGATGATCCATTGGTAAGTTAATGATGATCCATTGGTAGGAAAATGTCGATGATCCATTGGTAGGATAATGTCGATGATTCATTGGTAGGATAATGTCGAGAGCGAATCGCTCTTAAGTAGCGAGAAAAAACGTTAAAATAAAAGAGAAAATTGCTTGTAAGTCAGTGAGATGATCCATTTTTTATGCCGTTAACGATAGTTATAGCACAAACATATCTCGCTCCTTCTCTAATGAAGTGTCCGTTTTGATTAAACGGAAAATTGAATGGCCCTTTATGTATTTTGAAGGAAAAAATTGATGTTTTTAACTTTGACTTTGAAATTTAATCATCCCAATATATATAACCCATGAACGAGTTTTTATATCAATTTTAAAATAAATAAAAAAGAAAAAAGAAAGATAATATATACTAGCAGGGAACTACATGTGATTACTACAAAAGATAAATTCGATATTTGGATTTGAATTGTCTTACCTTGCTATCATAACATTATTTTTGTTTTTATCCATTTAAAAAAAATATACATTTATATATTTATATTACTAGTAATATCTTTAATGTGTCATCACATAATTATCCCTCAATTAGTAAAATGTTTGGTCTTTTTTCATGTGAGAAACCCATATTGAGAAAGGAAATTAATACATTTTAGCTCAACTTTTAATTAATTAATGTCAAATTTAATAAAAATAAATAAAAAACAATCGTAGACAATCTCCAATTATTAGAATTTTACAATATGCATATATAATGGGTTATATAAATTTTGAGTTTGGCCTTTTATTTTTCTTGTTATTCCAAGTCCTCTACTTTATTTTATTTTTATTTTATATTTTTAATTTAATATTTTTTACTAGTAAAGTAATATCTTTAATGTGTCATCACATAATTATCCCTCAATTAGTAAAATGTTTGGACTTTTTTCATGTGAGTAACCCATACTCATTGAAAAAGGAAATTAATATATTTTAGATCAACTTTTAATTAATTAATGTCAAGTTTGATAAAAATAAATAAAAAACAATCGTAGACAATCTCTAATTATTATAATTTTACAATATGCATATATAATGGGTTATATAAATTTTGAGTTTGGCCTCTCTTTTTTTCTTCTTGTGATTCTAAGTCCTCTACTTTATTTTTATTTTAATATTTATAATTAAATATTTTTTACTCGATTCATAGACCGAGTTGGACCAGTCCAATCTTGATTAAGCCTCACGAGTCGACGAGCTTATTTAGGTTAGGCTAAACAATCTCGTTCTTAAATGAATTTTTAATTTTTTTTCAGCTCAATCATATCAAATCGCAGATTAGGTTGGATTTGGGTGAAGCTAGCAACTCCAAAATCTACGAGGTTTAGAAATAGAAAATCTTCTTAATTACAAAAAAATCAGCAAAAATGGCGGCATGCATACATAATGAATTGCCTATATGTTATGTATTGATATTGTATAAATGATAACGTTCAATATACTTCTTGAAAAGAAATATAAACGATCGTATGCAATATATTTACCCAACTATGAGTCGGGGTCGATCCCACAGAGAATATAGAAGAATACTGTCAATAGCAAATATTTAACTCGATAGTCATTAGAAAAAAATGGGGGGATTTAAATTGAAATAAAATAAAAACAATAAAAAGATAGCTTTGAACTAAGTATTTATTTATATTCAGATTATTAAAAGTAACTAGGAATGTGTTCCCCATAAGCTCATAACGCAGTAATCCTAATAATAGTAATTTTTTTCTAGTGTATCACATGCTAAGTGATAAGTTAGGTATCTCTAAATCTTTGGTCTGACATCTAGAGAATTTCACCCCGCACCTTGGTCCGGCTACGTGTGTATAATTTACTAACCCTTACCTTTACTTCATATTAGACATCATAATCGATGTTTGACGTAGTTATTACTTCGCACCAATTGACACTAGCCTATTAGATAGTATCACACTAAATCTATGTTGATAATTTTTTTCTTGTTGATTACCTCCTTGGTCCGGCAAGTAGCAACAAGGCGAGTTCTAACGCGTGCACTCGTTAAAAAGACTTCTAAACGAAAGAATTATCAATGCATGCAAAACACTATTCAAGAATTGTGTAGTTATTATTCATACTTTGTTAATCGCTTATGGTTCCCACAACCCTAGTTATGAAAGTTAGCTACTCATTATCTCAAAAACACAATCAAAATTCATTAAAATAAATATGCTTGTGTTAATCATAAAAAGTTAAGAACAGTAGCTAAACTATCTTTTATTAAGCACGAATACAAATAAATAATAAAGGAGAATAAAGAATAAACCACAATTCTCCGGCTTCCACGGCGGCTCTTCCAAAGTTCCTAAGCTAGAAGAAAATTTATATTGTGTCTTCTATCTTGGTTCTTGGCCTCTTTCCCCTTCCTCAAATAATTATTTCTATGCACTATTTATAGATATAGAAAACCCTAAATAAAATAATTGAGTCCAAATTAAATTAGAAATCCAAAACCAAAAGGAATTGGATTCCTTTTTCTCCGACCGCGTGAGCTATGTTGCTGCCGCCTCAATATAAATTGTATGCTATTCACTTGCTGCCACGTGGCAGCAGCAAGCATCAAATTTCAATTTCCTCAATTTCAGCCGCCGTTTCCTTATATATATAAATATATTATTTTATTAAATTTTATTCATTAAGCTGTCTGCTTGATTTCCTTCTTCAACCTTCCATCTTTAATTCGTTTTAGCTCCAAACTTCTTCATTTTTCCACCAATTTAATCCTACAAATAAATTATCCCACTTAGCACAATTCATAAAATTGATGCTCAAAAAGGACAAATATAAATAATAAATGTGAGGAAATAATGATTAAAAATATGTATTTTTAGCCTCACATCAATAAACAGTTATTTAATGTATCAATATTGGATAATATTATATAGTTATGTATTTATAATGTATAACAATGTATTATATATATATATATATATATAAATTGTCCGTGCTATGCACGGGCTCAATAATATAAATGGTATGTTTTGGGGTTAATAACCGAGTTTTTGAAGCGATTGTTTGCGTGGATAAAGGAATAAGTTTTTTTTATCACAAACTTGTACTCTCTTTGACACTATTTAAGGCATAATAATACTACCCGCATATAACATTTTGTAAATATTTTAAGTTGTCAATTATCATGATTTATAGTAATTTTACGATAGATTCACTTCAAGAATCAGTGGAATTTTTTGTATTTTTTTCAAAACATATTTTATATTGTCAATTATCATGATTTATAGTATTTTTATGCAATTTTTAAATATATAAAAAAAATAAGACAAATAAATTAAAATGGACCCAATATATGTTATTTTTGTTGTCTCAATTTATGTGACACAAATGAAATTTGGAGAGTCATCCAAATTTTTATATTTTTTTTAAAAAATGTTTTAAGTTATTAATTATTGTGATTTATAATATTTTTATGTAACTTTGAAATAACGTACATTATTGGTCAGTTTGTCCTAATTTATGTGATATGGATAAGATTACAAAATTAACCCTTTTAAAATGTCTTTCAGATATTTTAAGTTGTTAATTATTATTATTTATAATACTTTTTTGATAATTTTAAAATGATATGTGTTATTTTTTCTGTCCCAATATATGTGAGCCTAATAGAATTCTGAGAGTCAACCTATTTTATTATATAGCTTTTAAATATTTTAAATTGGTAATTATTGTAATTTTTAATGCTTTTCAAGTCATTTGTAAATGATATATGTTGCTTCCTTGATTGAGACTTTTCCATTTGTGACATATATATATATATATATATATATATATATATTATTTTAAAAGGGAGTTTATGCCCAAGTTCTACTATATAATAAATATAATATATAATATTCAAGAAAGTTCCAATCTTGAATATTATATATTATACTTGGACATAAAATCTCTTTTAAAAGTCCCACAAATATAATATATAATATTCAACATGAAGTTTATATGGCTTTTGAATTACCAAACGAGTTTGGCAGAGTCAAAAAGTATTGTATTAGATAACTTATCTTTGATCTGTTGTAAAAGAGCTTGTTATATCTTAGAAGATGACACCATGTATTAATGTGCAGGAACAAATACTTAACATGAATCAATCGAAGAAGCTTTTTGTTCATACTACCAAGTTGTAATGATTTTTTAATACTGATATGATATTTGTCATTAGTCCATATTAAATTTAGCCATTTGAACAGCATTTTACTTAGGTGTACGGTATAATTTTTCGGCGAAAGATGTTCAAATGTAGCTCCACCCCACCCCTGCTTGATGCTCACCTGCATAGTGGGGAAGAGGTTGATGAGTATTTCGTCACCACTGTTTGCATTTATGAAAGCGATACTTATGGTGTTAGGATTACTAATACTTGCTCCAAAATAAGAAAAATAGAAAAATTAAATTATATATACTTCTTTGGTAATTATTTATATAAATAAATTAGATTTGTAAACATTACCGCATTCAAATAGAATTTTGGAGAAAGAAAGGTTTATATAAAGGGTATTGAAAAAGGTTTTATACCAAGTTTTTCATTGTAATAAGAAAAATATTTTGTTGAATAAATTGTTTTCTTGTTTGGTTTATTGTAAGTTGAGAAAAAAATTGTTGCGAAGAGTGTAATATCAAATCATGAGTGATGATTGGGCAGGTAATTGCGTTCTTATGTTAAGTTGTATGTTAAGTTGAAAGTATTAAGAGAGGTAAATCAACATCGTGATGATCGCATTTTGGTAGAAAGGGAAAGTTGTTTCCCCATCCATCCATATATGTATTTGGAAGAGGAACAGAGAGGCGCTTAGTCCTGGAAGAGAAGAGGAAGGAAATAACTAGTTGTCTCAGTTTAGTAATGTTTTAAGATTGGTCAATTTTTATAGGGTAAAGGGTCAAATATGCCCATTCGAAAAGGTCTAGATATACCCTCCGTTTAAAGTTTGGCTCACTCATGCCCTCGTCATCCAACTTTTCGTCTAGTTATGCCCTTATGGGCGTTAGTTAGCCTGCTGGACATATCCAACTCATTTTTCATTTCTTTAAATGCCACATGAAATTGTCATGTCATTTTGACTTTACCACATGCCATTTATATGAAAATGGAGAGGGATCAAGTGGTAGATACATTTTGGGAAAGAGTTACTGAATGTAGGATTCATGATTTACTCCATGATCTTGCGATACAAAAGGCATTGGAGGTAAACTTCTTTGACATTTATGATCCAAGCAGCCACTCCATATCCTCTTTATGTATCTGACATGTCATTCATAGTCAAGGAGAAAGGTACCTCTCACTTGATCTTTCTAACTTAAAGTTGAGGTCAATTATGTTCTTCGATCCAGATTTTCGTAAGACGAGTCTTATAAACTTCAGGAGTGTGTTCCAACATTTATATGTGTTGTACTTGGATATGCATGTTAGTAGTATGCCTGTAACATCCGACAATTTGAAGTGGCTTTGAAGGAGCTTGAAACTTGGAAGAATAGTCATTTTTGGAAAAAAAAATTTAGAATCTGGAAATTTGGTTAAGTATGGGAAAAAAAATGAGTTTTTGGCCAACTTTGAGTAGTCGTAACTCCTAGCTCAGGATGATTTAGGAGTAGTTCCAGTTATGGTTGCGAAGCCCTTGGAACGTTCTTTCCAACGCCACTGAGTTTACTCGATTCCGAGTTTGTATGAGCGAGTTATGCCTTGTAGAAGTTGGGCAGTTGGAAGGGAAATCCGTCCGGAAATTTAAGGGCATTTTGGTCCTTTCACAAATCATTTAATTGAGCTCATATTGTTGTATTAGGATGATCTTTGGATCATTTTTGTCCCATTTTGAAAGAAAAAGAGTTAGGGTTCTTGAGATTGAAGAAGAGAAGAAGGAGAAGAAGAAGAAGAGAAGAAAGAGGAGATCAACAAGATCATTGTGGATTTTCGTCGGGGGTGATCCCTATCAAGGTATGTGAGTTTTCGTGTGGGTTGATCCTTTCCCTCACACACACCAAGTTTATTCTATGATTTGAGAAAAGATGGGATTTGTTGTTGAAGTTATTGTTCTTTGTGAGACATGATTGGGTCGAGTATTTAAGTTGAAACCTATTGTATGTTGAGGGAATTATGATTCTAAGAGTTATGACCCTTTTAAAGTTGAATCACCATCAATTCGCAGCAATTTCTGGGCTATCGATCCCCATCTACGGGCCTGACCTACGGACCGTAGATCGATTGACGGTCCGTACTGGTCAACCGTCGATCGAGACAGAAGTTGGGTTTTGGGGCACCGATCTACGGGCACGACCTACGGCCCGTAACCTGACCTACGGACCGTAAGTCAGGACCGTAGGTCAACACTTAGTCATTTTCTTAAATGAATTCTGGGGAAAATCTCTGATGCGATCTACGGACCTGCAGTACGGACCGTAAGTCCATCTACGGTCCGTCGATGGCGTCCGTAAGTCCCATCTGTGTCACCAGAAATCTGAAGTCTCAGCCAAGTTTCCCCACTTCTTTTCTCACTTTCTCATGCATGTTCCAAAGTAATACACCTATGTTTTATAGTTGTTTTCGACACTCCAAAGTGCGTCTAAGCATTCAAGAATCCCTCCATAACATGTGATCGAACACCTTGAATTCATAATTCCGATTCAAGGAAAGATAGTTTCAAGTCAAGTAAGAGTCTCAAGTTTCAAGTCGAGTAAGGGTCTCAGTTTCAAGCTAAGTCATGAGTTTAAAGTTAAGTTCTCTTTTTAAAAGCTATTAGGGAACTAATTATTCCCAAAGGAGGTTATAAATACTACTCCCTCTGTCCCATTTTATGTGGCACCATTTCCTTTTTGGTCAGTCCCAAAAAGAATGTCACATTTCCTTATATGGTAAGTTTATAAAGGTACAATTCCTCTTTTATCCTTGTTGGTCCCACTTAATCTTAAAATAATACTCCAATACATTTATGAGGAGAGAGAAAAAAGAATCTACTTTTTAAAGGGCAATTTGGTAAACATTTCAAAGTCTTCATTTATTTCTTAAACTTCGTGCCCGGTCAAATGTTGCCACATAAAATGGGACGGAGGGAGTATTACATTTGAGTAAGAGGGGAATCATGTTTTCTTTCTCCAAAAGGGCCTTTGGGCTAAAGTTTTGAGTAATTATCTCAACTAAAGAAAAATGTGTTTAAAGACATCTATGGGCCAAAGTATTTTTGGGAGTAGTATTGAGCACCAAATTGGGGACACGAGTTCTGATTTACTCAACTCTCCATAAGAACCATGCGCCAACATGGGATTTATCGGATCATACTTTTTAGATGATCACGAAAGTTAAGCTAGTGGATCCACTAAGTAAAGTTAGCTTCTTATATCACAGCAAGGTATAAGATGGTCCTTGGCAACGCGAGGTAAAGCGTTGTATCATCACTAGGGCTCATAGTGGTGGTTGTCGGTTAAAGAACCTCCCACATAAGTTATTTTTACTTTTATATAAGTGCAGTTGAGTTGTTATTGTTTTATCATTAACAAGCTAAGTTTTTTATACTGTTTTACAAGCTTATTATATTGCATGCGTCTTATTGCTATATATATTGAGTTCAGTTAGTCATGAGTCGTACAGAGCCGAGGTAAGTGTTCTCTCGTATTTCCTTTCAAGCTTAAGTTGTGTTTGGCTTTCCCGCTTGCATACTCGTACATTCCATGTACTGATGCCAGTGGGCCTGCATCGTTTGATGATGCAGATTCAGGTACCCCAGATCAGCATTCTGCACGTCGTTGATCCAGCTGAGCACTCCAGAGTCAGTGGTGAGCCTCCTTGCATTCCGGAGGACTCAATTGTTTTGTGTTCTTAGCCTTGCCTTATTAGGATGTTGCGGGGTTTGTCCCAACATCCATCTCAGTATTTTTATAGGCTTCATAGACAGACAGTCAGTCAGCTAGTTTTGAGTCTCTTATCTATGTCTATATGTAAATATCCTATTTTGAGATTCGGGTTGCCTTATGGCCATATTTTATAAGTTAAGTTGTTTTGTAATATTGCATTGCATTGAGTTATTCTGTTGAGTTAGGTTTCCGCTGAGTTAAGAAAGCCAGGCCAAGGGTTCGCTTGGGGCCAGAAATGGTCTCCGGGTGCCGGTCCCGCCCAGGGTGTAGACTTGGGGCGTGACAATGCCTATAGTACCTGATGCCATAGGAAGTTTGTACCACCTCAAGTTGTTAAGCTTGAGAGGTATCCGTGATGTTCCCTCTTCCATTGGCAATCTAAAAAATCTACAGACACTTGTTGTCAATGAGGGGGCATACTCTTGCAAACTACCCCGCGAGAGAACTGACTTGATAAATCTAAGACATTTAGTTGCTCTGTATACAAAACCTCTGGTACATATAAGTAAACTCATTAGTCTTCAAGTTGTTGATGGCATATGTTGTGATCAGTGGAAAGATGTTGACCCTGTTGATTTAGTCAATCTTCGAGAATTAAGCATGGATAAAATTAAGAAATCTTACTCCCTAAACAACATTAGCAGCTTGAAAAACCTTAGCACTCTCAAATTGTCGAGTGAGTTTGATAACTCATCTCCATTCCCATCCCTTGAATTTGTTAATTGTTGTGAAAAGCTCCAGAAATTGTGGTTAAGTGGGAGAATAGAGAAACTGCCTCATCTTCCCAAATTCTTGTTAGGGTTTTGCCATGATTTTCTTACCATAATTGAAGATTTATTTTTCCTTAAAAAAAAGACAAAACATTAACATAAATGTTTTTACTTTTCCTGAAAGGAAAATATAATATTCTTTCATATTTGGTTTATTCTTTCCTTTTAGGAAAAGGTTTTGGAGTAGCTAGTCCTTTTCTAGTAACAAAAGGTTTTAGGACTCTATAAATATAAGTTTGTTTCTACTAACACAATAACAATAACATCCACAATGTAGTCGTTTAAGAGACTTTTGTTTATGGGAGATTTTTCTCTCAATAGTTTTAGTATTTTCTTTTATATTAGTTTTTCATATAATAATATTATGTTTTTAGTTAAGTTTTTTGTCATCTAATTTATTATCATATGATTTGCAATTGTAAGCTTTCGCATGACGCCCTAATCACCCTTCATAACCCAACAATTCCATCACAATGATGCTTCTTTGGGAGTCAAGACTGACAGAAGATCCGATGCCTATTTTGGGAATGTTGCCAAACCTAAGGAATCTCGATTTGTTTAGTGCTTATGAAGGAAAAGAAATAATGTGCAGTGATAACAACTTCAGTCAACTAGAGTTCCTTCATCTTGGTGATCTTGAGAAGCTAGAAAGATGGCATTTAGGCACAAGTGCCATGCCTCTGATTAAAGGTCTTGGTATCCATGCCTGTCCAAATTTAAAGGAGATTCCAGAGAGAATGAAAGACGTGGAGCTGTTGAAGAGGAATTATATGCGGTGAAGCTTTTCAAGCATATATCATGTCTTCATAATCGTAGAGGTATTGATGGGGGCATTTCTGCCAAGCACATTGGTTATTAATATCAGGGCTGTCAATGAGAGTGGTTTGAAGATAATTGTTTTTGCCAAAAATGATTTTGTGATGTTTTAATTAATTGGTCTACTGTATGTTCTCTTACTTATCCACATTTAAGACAATGCTTTATATGTTAAAATGAAATTAAAAATACTAGTATATGGTACTCTCTCTTGTCCATAATTTACTATTTTTTGTTTCTCTTTTATATAAGATAATACGGTGTCCGGACTCAATATTTGTTATTTTCTTGTCTCATTTTATTTGACATAAGTAAAAGTGCTCGTGCCCAATAATATATGCTACTTCCCTTATCCTAATATATGTAGCACAAATACTTTTTACGTAGTTTTCAAATTAAATAATACATGTCCATTTAATTTTACACATTGACATATATACAATTCATTTTAGGCCTTCTGGCCTTAATCAACATATATACATTTCTGGTAACATTTAGAATGATTCTTGCGAGTGTGGTATTCTTCCCTTCATGCTTCTTGTTGTTTCTTCTTTTCCACAATTCCCAAATAATAAAGCTTGGTATAGCTCTATAATATGGTTTCAAGTCTGGTTTGACATTTGCTTCCCACCATAACATTATCACCTCCCTCAGCTGCAATCCTATTATGGATAAACCTGCAAAAGAGTAAAAATAGGACCATGTCCTGTTAGCAATGTCCGATCTAAGAAACACATGAGTTAGTGTTTCTTGATCCTGGTTTTCACCAGGGGCGGCTCAAACCCGATGGTGGCCTAAGGCCAAACTCAAACTAGAGGCCTTAAAAAAAATTATAAATATTTTTATTTTAAATCTATTTTTCTATTTTTTTTAGATGCAAAGTTGTTAATAATTTTTGTGTAGTCAATCTCTTCTAATAATTCTTTTTCAATCGATAATATAGCCAAACCACTTAATCTTTCTTGAGACATTGTCGATCTTAAATAAGATTTTGTTATTTTTAATTTTTAAAAACTTCTTTCAGTTGAGGCGACTGTTACGGGAATTGTTAACATTATTCGATAAGCAATGTAAGCATTTGAAAAAGAATTAAGTCTTTTTATTTGATTGAATATGTCAATTAGAGTATTGTCTTCTACTTTTATGATTTCCCTTAACACTTTTAATTGAGAAAATAAGTCTAAACCGTCAAATATCGGAGTGAGTATTATGTTTTAAGGAGCATTCAAGATTAAGACAATATATTTTTAAAATTCTCATCATCAAATGATCTCAATTTCTTCCCACTAAATAGAAAACCAAAAATATTTTTATATACTTCAAATCTATTTTGAAGTGACAAGATGGCTTGGTCTACTATGTATAAGAAGTAATCAACTCTAAATGATTCGGGCTGCTGCAATATATTTTTCTCCAAATTTAAAATATAAATATCAATAGAACAAGTAAATTCTTAAGCTTTGAATAAGAGAGATGTAAGATTAGAATTTAGAGAAGAGAAGTGAGAATAAATAGAAGAGAGGAAGGGAGGAGGATGGAATATATAAAAATAAAATTAGAAAAAAAATATTTTGTACATTAAGAAAAAAGTACACAACTTTTTATTGGAAAGTTAAAAAGTCATAGTCATAACTCATATATATCACTTCAGCCGTTTGCATTTTTTCCCAACCGTTTGCATTTTTTTTCCAGCTGTTTGCATTTATTGTTGTCTTCATTCTATTTTTAAAAAAATTTAATCTTACCTAATTAACTAAAAAATGGGGCCCCCTAAAATTGGGGGCCTAAGGCCAAGGACTTTTCCTTAAGCCTAACCAGCCGCCCCTGGTTTTCACAGCACCAGCATCTCGATGGACCTTCAACTCCCCATCTTCTCACTCTATCATCCTTTTATGTTGATAAATTGTATGTAGAATATAAACTCTAATAATTAAATACTGATGAATTGTATTTACACCTCACAGAGGTAAAATCTTATTTGAGTACTCACGTCGAGTTAATAAATATATACTTGATTTAAATTAACTTGATGTTTTTCTTGATAAATTATTTATTAAGAGTTTATATTTTAAAATTAATTTTATTAGTTATACTTTAAAAATATAAATATGACTATAAATAAGCATATATAGTTATTTAATGATATATATAATATTAAAAAATAATTATTTTGAATATATAAGCTAAATAATAAAAATTTTATTAAATTATTTAACTATATTATATCATTTAATATGCAGATAATAAAAATGGAAATATGTGGAAACTCAGTAAAGTCATCATTGTATACATGTCAATGTGTAAAATTACATGGACCCCACTGCACTAAATGATAGAAGGCATAATTTGTAATTGGCGAAATGGTCTGGTGGACCCTTATACTTGTATCGGTTTGTATTTTGAACCCTTCTACTTACCCCTTTGTCATCTGGACCCTTAAACTCAATAAAACACAATTTAACAAATCCCTCTGACCATTGACCAAGCTTATGTGTCTTTAAGATGGCTGAGTTGGCCAAAGTGTTTGACTTCACGCACCTTAAGGCGAGTGAATAATTTTTTAGGTAAATTTTCTTTTTTAACTCAAATGGCCATATGGCCTATTATATTAAAAATCAAAATAAATGCAGGATAGCAGGTCTAAAAACGACCCTGCTGGAAAGAAAACAAAGAGTCAGCAGGAAAAACATAAAACAAAACAATAGAAATAATCTAAAAAAAAGAAAGAAAAAGAAAGTGAAATTAATATTTGAGCACATAAACCCAGAAGTTTCTTCAACATCTATTGCCGACCATTAAAGATTTTTTTAAAAAAACAATTAATTAAAAAGTCATTTCTTCTTTCCCAAAGCTTTAATTGCTTTCCAACTCTGGCAACTTCACTGAACTTTGTAAGTAGATGTTCGAAAAAACAGAAGGGAATGCTTAACATGCCGATCTCAAATTTCAATACCTGCCTTAACACTAGCTCAGTTTTCAGAAAATTCTTTGTTGTAAAATGCTGCTCTTTAATGGTGTTGTCAGCCAGAGACTTGAAGGATTTGACACTTAGGGTGTGTTTGGTATGAAGGAAAACATTTTCTGGAAAATGTTTTCCAATTTTCTCATGTTTGGTTGGGTTAAATATTTTGGAAAATGTTTTCCAAATCAACTCATTTTCCTCATATTTAAGGAAAATGACTTCCCTTCAAAACTTAAGGAAAACATTTTCCAAAATTCTCTTCCG
>NC_064283.1:62647174-62666055 GCF_019186545.1 Solanum stenotomum
AGTTTGTTTTTAAAATAATATTTTCAACTTCAAATTTCATTTTTTCACCCCTACCCTAGACCCCCACCCCCCCTAACCACCCCCTCACCCCCCAAAAAAAATTTAAGTTTGTTTTTAAAAAAGATTTCAATTTCAAAAATTATTTTCTACTCTAGTAAAAATAAATGATATTTCTAAAAAAAAAATTCATTCATAAATCAAACACTAAAAATCTTTTCCGGAAAATATTTTCTATTCACCAACCAAACATGAGAAAATAAGTCAAAAATCAACTTGTTTTCCGAGAAAATATTTTCTAGGAAAACATTTTCCATGGAAAACATTTTCCTTCATACCAAACACACCCTTAGAGAAAAAGAATCATATATTTTGCTTGAGATCCATATTGCAACAAGCGCAAATAGCTGCAAATTGCTTTTTCTTAGAGGCTGTAAGAGCCAGCTCTTAGCATCCTTAGTTCCTGCTTCGGTAAGAGATAGGTAGAATCGGTTGGCGAAAAGTGACAACGCTGAGTATTTGACGATTGGAGAAACTTGAAGATCCTGAGTTGATTGAATGAGGGATTCTACAAGTCGAGCTCGCAAACAAGAGCAAACCTCCTTCTTCACTCTCGATCCCTCTCTCTGCATAGAACCTGTTCGCCGAAATGCTTAAGAGAACCAAATGTTGAAGAAATTCACCGCAACCAAATTTATTTGTCCAGGTAACGATAGAACCCAGTGCAAACAAAATCAGCAGAAGAACAATCGAATCGGTTTGGAATCATAAAGGAAATGAGTATGATTATCATATTTGTATAACAGATTTTTCTAACGGCTGGTGGAGAGGAGAAGATGTGGGTGAGGGTGTGGTCATGGCGGTGAAGAGGTTTTTTGGCCAGATCTGGTGGTGCGGTGACTTAGGTTATTGTTTTTGTGGAGGTTGGAGGAGGAAAGAAAAATAGTGATAGTGTGCGGCAGAGATGAAGATGGGTGAGGGATAAAGCATATGTGATTTCGCCGGCAAAAATGGCGAGGATGACGGCAATGGATTTCTCTGGTTGATTTTGGTCGTGAAACAGTGACAATTGGGAGAATTGGATGTATGGAATTTCACTTAAAAAAATGCCAAAAATAAATTAAAATGTTATTATTTTACATTTTATTAAATAATTTTGGTTAATAATTTTAAAAAATAGTTATGAAATAATTATGATGTGGCATTAATATATCTGGCGTGGATATGACATGTCAATTATATAAAGGAGAGTGAGCTACATACATGGTTGGAAGGGCTTAAAAGTCTCATTTTAATTGAGTTTAAGAGTCCAGATGACAAAGATGTAAGTAGAAGGGTTCAGAATACAAACTGATACAAGTATAAGGGTCAACCAGACCATTTCGCCTTTGTAATTTAGTAGAAAAGTGTAGTTTTTTTTCTAAAGATGGTAAGAAGGCCCAAATAATAAGGCTGATAGTACAATATTTCTATACAAGCTGAACTTGCAATATCTTTGAGGACCATAATACCCTTGATCTTTTCACTTAATGCCTAGAAACAACCATGTTGAAAGTGTTTCTTCTACTACTAGACTAGATAGATATGACCCGTGCTAACACGTGCCCAATATGTCATTTGGATGTGGTTACTTCGATATAGTTTCCTTTTTTTTCTCTTAAAAAAAATACAGCTTTCTGTTTCATTTTGATTAAAACTGGATGTAAATTCCCAGAGGATTCTAACGGCCATACATCCAATCATGGATTAATACAAAAAAAAATAGTTTGGACCAGAGAAGTTATATACTTGCGGTGTCAAAGCGTAAAAGTTAGAGAATTATAACTGTCAAGGGTTGCATTATAGTTGGTATTTGTGGTAGCACTAACCAAACATGTAGATCGGATAATTAAAGATGGGATTTAGCCACAAGTGCCATGCCTCTAATTAAAGGTTTTCATATTAATAATTGTCCAAAGCTGAAGGAGGATGAAAGACGTGAAGCGTATTTGATAATACGAAAGTTAAATATACAAACAAATTCCAATCCTACATAACATTTCTTCATTTTAAGCTGTCACTTGAAAACATTTCTTTCAAACATGTTTTGAGAATTATTTTCTTTAGCCAAGGGTCTTTCAAAAACAATCCCTCTATCCACAAAAATAGAGTTAAGGTCTATATACACCCCATTACTTGTGGAACTTTAATTTACTGAATATATTATTGCTATTGTTATATTATATTCCTAGGGAAACATACATGTTTGTTAGTAATTTTCTACTAAAAGGGGAGAAACAACTTTTCTCACTGTTGTTTTCATACTACTTTAATTAATACTTAAACATGATTATGAATAAACTTTATATATTTTTTTTCTAAAAAATTACTTTTCACTCACCGGCGGGTTAAACATCATAGAACATTTTCTAAACAAATATTTTTGGAGAACAATATTTTCTTATAAAATCATTTAGGATGAAATATGACTTTCGTCGTACCAAACACGCCCCCATTGGTTTTTAACCAATGCATATGCCGGCAAAGAAGTAGTGCATATATATTACTTTCGTATTGATCGTCCAATTTTTGGAAGTCTTGCTTATATCTTGATTCTCGACTTACACTTTGTTTGGATGGTTCTTATATATTATTTTATAATGTATTATATTATATGATGGTGTGTTGTATTATATTGTATTGGCAAAATGGTCTTGTGGACCCTTATACTTGTATGCATTTGTATTGTGAACCTTTCTACTTAATCATTTGTCAACAGAACCCTTAAATTCAATAAAAATGAGTCTTTTAAACCCCTCCAACCATGTGTGTAGCTCACTCTCCTTTACATAAATGACATGTCATATACACATCAGATATATTAATGCCATGTCATAATTATTTTAAAAATTACTAATCAAAATTGTTTAATAAAAGGTAAAATAATAAAAAAATAATTATATTATTTAAAGTAAAACCCATTACAGTTTCTCGCCTTCCCACTGTTTCATGGCCTAAACCGTCACTGCCGTCACCATTGTTGCCGGCGAAACCACTCATATTCCTTCCTTTACCTGCCTTCATCTCTGCCACACGTCATGATTGTAACATCCGACAATTTGAAATAGCTTTGAAGAGGCTTAGAATCGGAAATAGTCATTTTTGGAAGGAATTCAAAAATCTGGAAAAATTTTGGCTAAGTATGAAAAAAAGGTGAGTTTTTGGCCAACTTTGAGCAGTTATAACTCCTACCTCAGGATGAGTTAGGAGTAGTTCCCATTATGTTTGCGAATCTCGTGGAATGTTCTTTCCAACGCCACTGTGATCATATACCTTGAATCCATAATTCAATTCGAGGCGAGTTTGGATCAAAGTCAAGTGAAGTTAAGAGTTGAGTCTAGAAGTTTAAGAAAGGAGTCAAAGCAAGTCTTTAAAGTTGTTCAAGAGTCTTTATTGAACGTTTTAACTTCATTCTAAGGCTCAAGTTGCAAGTCAAGTAAAGAATAAAGAGTCAAGAGTTTCAAGTTGAGTAAAGAGTTTAAAGTTGAGTTCATTTCTCAAAGTTATTAGGGAACTATGTATTCCCAAAGAAGTTTTAAAGAAATGTTTTTACATTTAAACAAGGTTGGAAACTGAGATTTCGAAAGAGCCTTCGGGCTAGTTTTTGAGTAATTATCTCATATCAGCAGTAAGAAATATGTTTTTTTAAAAACATAAGAGCCAGTACATTTTTGGGAGTAGTATCGAGCACCGAGTTGGGGGAGCGTTTAAGGAATCCACAGCCCCCATAGAACCATGTTAGCCACCATGGGTAGAAAATGATCATAATTTTTAGATGAATCCTTTTCAGATTAGACTAGTGGATCCATTAGGCAGTTCGAGTCTTATACCTTTGGCTGGGTATAGGATGCTCTGGCAGCGTGAGGCCGATCTCTGTATCATCACTATAGCTCTTATGTGATGGTTGTCGGTTAGAGAAACTCCCACTATTGTATTTTCATACTCAGAAATTATTGTATTTTTATATACATCAGTTCATTGGATTTCTATATACATCTCAGGCTCATTGTATCTTTGTATACACACAGAGTTTATAACATGTTTTAAACAGTCTTTCTTATATCGCACTTGTTTTAAATTGCCTTATATTGAAAGAAGTCAGTCAGGTTGAGTTGAGTTGAGCCAGGTAAGCTATTCAGTTTCTTCCAGATTTCCTTCTAGCCTTTGTTGCTTAGTTTTTGTTGCTTAGTTTTCTAGCTCGCATACTCGTACATTACATGTACTGATGTCAGTTGGCCTGCATCTTATGACGATGCAGATACAGGTACCCTGGATCAGCATCCTGCACGTCGTTGATCCAGCTGAGCACTCCAGAGTTAGTGGTGAGCCTCCTTGCTTCCCGGAGGACTCAATTATTTTGTTCTCTTAGTTTTGTTCTATAAGGATGTTGCGGGGTCTGTCCCAACATCCATCTCAGTATTTTAGAGGCTTCATAGATAGTCAGTCAGTTAGTTTTGAGTCTCTCATCTATGTATATATGTAAATATTCTATTTTGAGACTCGAGTTGCCTTTTAGGCCAAATCTTATCAGTTGGTTGCTTTATAACCTTTCCTTGCATTATGTTATGATGTCGAGTTAAGTTTCCGCTGAGTTAAGAAAGTCAGGCCAAGGGTTCTCTTGGGGCCAGCAATGGTCTCCGAGTGCCGGTCCCGCCCAGGGTGTAGGCTCGGGGCGTGACACACGACCATTTTACTTTCCTTCTCCAACCCCACAAAACCAACAACCTAAGCCACCACACCAAATCTAGCCGAACACCATCACCATTTGCGCCTTCATTCCCGCCGCATACCATCACCATTTTCGCCGCCATGATTAGATCCTCGCACCCTCGCCCACCTTGTTTTCCTCTCCAGCCGCGCCTCTCTCTCACTCCACTGCGTATCAATGGTGTCCGGCGATCGCACCACCAGCGCCGCTCTTTCCCTCCGTCGGTGAATTAGTTGACTGAAGGAGGTGCCTAAGATAATCTAAATAAATGAAAATAGATTGTGGAAAAAAAGAAAAAAAGGGTTGGGCCGGGGATGGATATGGCTGAAAAGGACGTGTAATGGGTGAAGAAAAAAGAGTTTTTTAATTAATGTTTTAGAAAAATTTTTAATTTTTTTTTTATAATTTTAAATATTTTTTAAGTAAAAATGCCCCTCACTCGCCTTAATAGGCGTGTAGTTACACACTTTTGCCAACTCAGACATCCTAATGCCACATAAGCATGGTCGATGGTCAGAGGGGTTTGTTAAATTGTGTTTTATTGAGTTTAAGGGTTCAGTTGACAAATGATTAAGTAGAAGGGTTCACAACACAAATGCATACAAGTATAAGGGTCCACCAGACCATTTTGCCTATTGTATTTTATCTTTTTGATGAATACAATGTTTAATAGAATATATCATTTTTGGGTCACTACATGTTGTCACACATCGATAATTTGAAGGACAAACTACACGAAAAGTAGGATGCATGATAAATCTATTATAAAAAATGTAGGGTAAATGATAAAACATAATTACTAAATAGTATTTGTTATATTATGAAATTATGATGATTTAATAAACTATGAGATCTGGTAGAGGTACCTGATCCCATGAGCGACAGACATACAAGACAGACAACATGGAACAACAATAAATCCACCACAATTGTGGTGATTGGTGAGCATGGGAAAAGAGGTGCAGAGTTCTCAGCCAATGGAGTTACACTAGGCTGTGTTTGTCCATCTTATATTGATCACTTTGATAAGAAATAACCTAGTTTTTGCAAACATGGTTTTTGAAATGCAAAAATCTTCTCTCTCAACATTTATCTTCTGAGCAAGGAGGTTTCTACGTAAACATCTTTGTCCTTTTACTTTAAGCATTACTTTCGGTATTGTTCTTAACTTTGTCAAGGAACCTAATCCATTGACCTATGGTGGACACATATATGACAACAACATTTAATACCCTAACTACCATTACCACAACCAGTAGTGTACGCTGGATTTTTCTAAGCTGTGTCGCCATTTAAAGGACAAAAATGGCTCCAGAGAAAAATCAATGAAGCTTTTGTTGCAGGCCTCCAAAAATTTCATCGACATTTTTTTTGATTAATTAGCTCGTTCTTCCAAATCAGTTGAAACTTGAGTTGTTAAAATTGATTTGGTACGTTTGGATTTTTTTTAAAATAATACCGCTCCATCAAATATAGATTAATATGATGTAATATGCACAATTAGAATTGCGGACAATGTAACCAATTTAATGAATCCTAAATTATCTCATTGTAACAAGCAAATAGAAAAAAATAAAAATATTATTATGAACAAATAAAAACAAATATTTTTTTCCACAAGTTGTGTCATGTTGAAAATGCTTCCATTTTTTTAATCTTTTCTCAATATATATTTTCCACAAGTTGTGCAATGATTGTGAAGTTGCTTTATTTTTTTAAGACTTTTTTCTATATGTGTTTTACCCCAAGTTGTATAACGGTGGTTGAAGATGCTTTAATTAAAAAAAATTTACCTTTTGTTTAGTGGAAAATTTCAAAAAGCTTTAATACATCTTTGTCCTTTTATCCAATGGTAATTCTTTATTCAGTAATCACATGGTCATGTTTCGTTTTTTCCTAATCTTTAATCACATAAGTGATAAGTGGACCTTTTCAACACATTATTTGAGGTCTTACTTGTATGTGTATCACCCATTTTCCAATATACATACAGCCTCCTCTTTTTTTTCAATCAAAACTAGTTATTTATAAAGATGGCTGATGCCTTTCTGTCATTTGCAGTTCAAAAATTGGGTGATTTCCTCATACAACAAGTTTCACTGAGAACAAATCTGAGAAATGAGCTGCTCTTCATACAGTCTTTCCTCAGAGATGCAGAACAAAAGCAAAGTGGAGATCTAAGAGTTCAACAATGGGTGTTTGAGATCAACTCTATTGCTAATGATGCTGTGGCTATACTCGAGACTTATAGCTTCGAGGCTGGTAAAGGTGCTAGTCGTCTCAAGGTTTGCGCTTGCATATGTAGGAAGGAGAAGAAATTCTACAATGTTGCCGAGGAGATTCAATCACTCAAGCAACGAATCATGGATATCTCTCGCAAATGAGAGACTTATGGTATTACAAATATCAATAGTAATGCTGGAGAAGGGCCAAGTAATCAGGTTAGAACATTGAGGAGAACTACCTCATATATAGATGATGATGACCAGGATTACATTTTTGTTGGACTTCAGGATGTTGTACAAACATTGCTAGCTCAACTTCTCAAAGCAGAGCCTCGTCGAACCGTCCTCTCCATTTATGGCATGGGCGGATTAGGCAAGACCACTCTTGCAAGAAACCTCTACAAAAATCCTAACATAGCCTCTAGCTTCCCTACACACGCTTGGATATGTGTTTCGCAAGAGTACAACACAATGGATCTTCTTAAGACTATCATAAAATCCATCCAAGGTTGCGCCAAGAAAACTCTAGATTTGTTGGAAAAGATGGCAGAAATAGATCTAGAAAATCACCTTCGTAAGCTATTAACAGAATGCAAATACCTTGTGGTGGTTGATGATGTATGGCAGAGAGAACCATGGGAGAGTTTGAAAAGAGCATTCCCGGATAGCAAGAATGGCAGCAGAGTCGTTATTACCACGCGCAAAGAGGATGTCGCTGAAAGAGCAGACGGCAGAGGTTTTGTTCATAAACTTCGTTTCCTAAGCCAAAAAGAAAGTTGGAATCTCTTTTGTAGGAAACTACTTGATGTTCGAGCAATGGTTCCAGAAATGGAAAGTATAGCTAAGGATATGGTGGAAAAGTGTGGAGGCTTACCTCTTGCAATTGTTGTATTGAGCGGACTACTTTCACATAAAAGGGGGCAAAATGAATGGCAAAAGGTGAAAGATCACCTTTGGAAGAACATTAAAGAAGATAAATATATTGAAATTTGTAACATACTATCCTTAAGCTACAATGATTTGTCAACTGCGCTCAAGCAGTGTTTTCTCTACTTTGGTATTTTTCCAGAAGATCAAGTGGTAAAGGCTTATAACATAATACGGTTGTGGATGGCGGAGGGTTTCATACCCAGAGGTGAAGAAAGAATGGAGGATGTGGCTGAAGGCTTCTTGAATGAACTGATAAGACGAAGCTTGGTTCAAGTGGCTTATACATATTGGGAAAGAGTTATTGAATGTAGGGTTCATGATTTACTTCATGATCTTGCGATACAAAAGGCATCGGAGGTAAACTTCTTTGACATTTATGATCCAAGAAACCACTCCATATCCTCTTTATGTATCAGACACGTGATTCATAGTCAAGGAGAAAGGTACCTCTCACTTGATCTTTCTAACTTAAAGTTGAGGTCAATTATGTTCTTCGATCGAGATTTTCGTAAGACGAGTCTTATAAACTTCAGGAGTGTGTTCCAACATCTATATGTGTTGTACTTGGATATGAACATGTCTGTAGTACCTGATGCCATTGGAAGTTTGTACCACCTCAAGTTGTTAAGCTTGAGAGGTATCCGCGATGTTCCCTCTTCCATTGGCAACCTCAAGAATCTACAGACACTTGTTGTCCATGTGGGAGGATACACTTTCCAACTACCCCGCAAGACAGCTAACCTGATAAATTTAAGACATTTAGTTGCTCGGTACTATTCAAAACCTCTGGTACATATAAGCAAACTCACTAGTCTTCAAGTTCTTGAAGGCGTTGGTTGTGATCAATGGAAAGATGTTGACCCTGTTGATTTAGTCAATCTTCGAGAATTAAGGATGGATAGTATTAAGAAATCTTACTCCCTAAACAACATTAGCAGCTTGAAAAACCTTAGCATTCTCACATTGTGTTGTGAAGATTATGAATCATTCCCATCCCTTGAATTTGTTAATTATTGTGAAAAGCTCCAGAAATTGAGGTTAGAAGGGAAAATAGAGAAATTGCCAGATCTGTTTCCAAATTCCATCACAATGATGGTTCTGAGGGAGTCGGAACTGAAAGAAGATCCGATGCCTATTTTGGGAATGTTACCAAACCTAAGGAATCTCAATTTGTTTAGAGCTTATCTTGGAAAAGAAATAATGTGCAGTGATAACAGGTTCAGTCAACTAGAGTTCCTTATTCTTAATGATCTTGAGAAGCTAGAAAGATGGCATTTAGGCACAAATGTCATGCCTCTGATTAAAGGTCTTGGTATCCATGACTGTCCAAATTTAAAGGAAATTCCTGAGAGAATGAAAGACGTGGAGTTGTTGAAGAGGAATTATATCATGTCTTCATAATCGAAGAGGTATTTCTGCCAAGCACTTGACGACATTGGTTATTAATTTCAGGGTTGTCAATGAGTGGGGTTTTAGTGTTTGATTTCTTATTGTTTTAAGCTTTTTGAGTGAGTATAATTGGTTTGAACATAATTGTTTTTGGCAAAAATGATTTTGTGATGTTTTAATTAATTGGTCAGCTCTATGTTCTCTTGCTTATATCCACACTAGTTTTGGACACGTGCTTCACACGTGAGTTCCGTGAAAATATTATATAAAGTATGAGTTATATCAAATCACATTGTGATGAGTATCACAACTTTTCAACAAAAAAATATATAATTTGAAATATATGAACAATCAATCTATTTAAATAACATCTTTATTGTATGTAAAATGATTAGACATTCCATGAACCTACAAAATTTGGACAGCAAAATTTGGTTTGGAATTAAAGTAATGATTAAATTTTATGTTATTAGGTCCAAAAATGTGATATATAGTATGTAACCGTACCAAAATGAGTATACAAAGATGATTAAATGGCTCTTGTTTGACTGCAAAAGAAAATGTCTACATACCTTACTTTGTAATTATCAACTATTATTCCATTCAATGACCGTTGAGAATTAGACACATTCTTAATGTTCATTTATACAAGAACTAGTCAACATTTCCGCGCGAAAATTATTTATAAATTCAAAAGTCACTCACTTATGTACAGTTATCTTATAAAGTCACTCAATCATGAATATTTATCTTGAAAAATCACTTTACCAATCTAAATAATTTTTTCATTAAATTTTGTTGACATGAGATTTTTATTTTATACTAAATTTTTAAAAAATAAAAAAAGCGTCAATTTTAATCATTTTATTGATGCATCTCACTAAAATTATATAGAAATATATATTTATCAAGATCACTTTATTTTATAAGCATTTAAAATAATATTTAAAGCAATCACTCAAATATGACGACATAATTTACTACTCTAATTTTTCTCATATAATTAGAAACATTGGAATCTTTGTTATTGTCTAACTATTGTTCAAATGTTGACATATATAATTAACTGATTACTCAATTATAAGCTAATTTTTTTTATATAAAATGCGTAACTGAGTTGTGTGTTTTTATATTTATAATTTATATTGGTACTTTAGATATAAGTTTGTTTTACTAACTATAGTTATAAATTTTGTTATAATATATATTACTTAATTTTAGTGGGACACGTCAATAAAAAGATTATAATGAAGATCTTTTTATTTCTTAAAAATTTAGCTTAAAATGAAATTTTCAAGTCAACAAAAATTAATGAAAAAATTCTTTAAATTGGTTAGGTGACGTTTTATGTAGAATACCAATAGTTGAGTGCCTTTCTAAGATAACTACACATAGTTGAGTGACTTTTGTGTTATAATACAAAGTTGAGTGACTTTCTGAGAAAACTACTCATAGTTGAGTGAATTTTTGAGAAAGTTATTCATAGTTGAGTGACCATTTGAGATATTATCTCCTAATCCTACTTCCTCTTTTTGTTTAGTTACTTCCTTCCATCTTTCCTATGTTGAATTATTTATTTTATTGAATTATTTTCTTGTTTCTCTAGTTTTTGTTGCTAGTTAAATATTGTGCTCTATTTTTTAAATAATCAAAAAGAAAATTTGCTTCTTTCTACTTTAATATTTTCATCACCTATTCGAAACTAACGTTTTTTATCTTTCCTTGTCTTCTATAATAATTGTCTTCTCCTAATTAATTGACAAATTATTTAGTCAAAGTTAGACTTTTAAATTAAAATGAGGGGCACTAACAAATTAAAGAGACTCAGGTACAATAAGTGGTACTTAACAATGAGTAATTGGAAAAAAATGAGTAACGCATATTGAGGAGAAATATTTTAATTAGTGACCTTTGATTATTATTTTTTGATTTTAATAACAAAAACAGATTAAGAAAATAGGAGAATGGTAAAAAAAAAATGATTATTGTAACATCACCTTGTTTATGTCCAACTTTATATAAATATATATAGATATAGATTTTAAATTACAAGCTCCCATATATTTTGATAAATTAAAAAATTGTGATGATAATTCAACTTAAGTTTTTTGATTTGTTAAACTATTTATAATAACTTACATTCAAATTACTCATGTAAAAACAAATTCAACACATACAAAAATGAGATTATTCTAATTTGAAAAACACAATTCACTCTTTTTTTAGTTTGGAACTAAATTTTGAAACTTTAAATATGTCAAAATTAAGTTTGATTTCATTTCTCAACCAATAAAGTTTGTCCAGAAGAAAATATAATTTTATTGGCATTATTTTTTAAAACTAAGATTAAGCCTGCCTTCTGATATTTAAATGGTTAGAAATAATATCAATGAAAGCAATAATCAACTAAAGTGTATACGGCGAGAAAATTTCCTTTCAGCATTCTTAATTTCTTATTCATGAACAATTTATCATTTTCGTAACCACCTACGAAAACACACAAAGAAAAAAAAATATTTTACATAAAATAATGAACAAAAAATAAAATAAATCAATAAATTTAAAAAAAAATGAAACACATACACGATGTTTATTAAGTAAAATTGAACCTTCTAGATATTTAAATAATAATATTTACGAGCATAATCAAAAATCTTAATAATGACGTTGTAACATTGTAACGTTGTTTTAAACACATACTGATTTCCAATATTTGTAACGTTGTTTTAAAATAAAATAAGAAAAGAACCTATAACACATAAGCACAACCAAAAATCTTGAGAATAATCAAAGAAAATTAAAATGATAATTTTAAATTTGGAAGGAAAAAAAAAACGAAACATGAGATATATTTATACTAATATGTATAGTGACTTTTAAAATTCTTTTTCTTTTAGCATTGTTAACTATGAAAAGATTGAATAGTTATTATAGTACGTTTTGGGCTTCTCCTCATTAGTTAGTAATAGAACAGTTGAAAGATTGGAGTAATAATAATGACTTTTAGATTATTTTAACCTATAAGTAATGAAAAAATAGCTTCGTAATTAAAAACAAATAAGATTCTTCACAAAAACTCATATTTGGAAGGTACCTAACATTTTTTCTAAGATGGATGTCTCTCGGAAAATGTAGTCTGCCTTCTTCATATGAAGTTCCTCTCCTTTTATAGATATAAGGAGAGACTTATTACAAAAGAAAATTATTTCAGGGACTTCCCTAAAATTTTTCATAATTATCTTCTAGTCCTTAGCTTTATTTGATTGCTGGGGCTAAAGATTCCTTTATGATAAGATAATGGACTCTCCATTGTCTTCTTTTGAATAATGGCCGACATGATGTGACCCTTCTTTTGTCTTTGAGGAAAAGAAAAGGATTCCTTTTCTTTAATGCGTCTTGACGTAAGTGCTTACGTCATCTTCTTTGTCTTCTTCTTTATGCTACATCAAGCATGATCATGATCTAGCATTTTGCATGCTAGTTTTCAGGTTTCTTCAGTGGCTCCTAACCTGTGAAGTTCTATGCCCATCTTTTGAAAAGAGGGGTTTTTTCCGGCTCTTCTCCTCCATGCTTCAGTTGCCGAGTATGATTTGGTATAGTTTCAAAGTTTTAAGCGTTGACCTTCCCTTGAACCAGTCACGGAGCTCTCAACTGAGTTGTTTAGGTTCTGGAATGATAAAGAGAGAGCTTCGTCTATCGATGAAAAGCGGATTGACGGAGCTCTTGGCATTGCTTTGTTTTTCTCTCCTTTCCTATCATATATAAATCAGTAATTTAAGATTATTTTAGTAATTCTATTTTTAACTTTGTTGCTTATGCAATATTATTAGTAATAATTTATTTTTCTTTAACAAAATATTGTTTTCCTTTTTCTGCTTTCCATTCTTCTATGCCTTTTTTGTTTTTTGTTTTTTTCATTCGAAGGGATAGTATTGTTTTGCATAAAAACTATTAAATTCAGCAGACTTCTAGTTACATTCCTGTCAATAAAAATAATAATAACAGCAATAATAAGACAATCAAATTTTCTGGTCACAAATCCAAACAAAGGTCATAGCAATAATTAATTGATGAAAAAATAAAAGTAATTGAGATTTTTTCATCGCCTACATGAGAAATCATGCTCACTTCTTATTTTTATATATTTTTAAGGGGACATCTGATATTTGGACATAATAAAGTGGGGTTTAAACTTAATACAGGTAGTTATAATATAATTTTGTAAAAATAGTAAAGATAACTAAACTAACAAAACAACATCATAAATCTTATCTTCTCATTGATGGTGCTAAGAAAAAATTCAATTGAATATCATAAATTCATAATTTAAAAATTCAAAAATTAATATATATATTTTTTTGGAAAAAAATTACGAAATGGAGGAAACTGAGAACAAGCACGCAAATAAAAAATATAGCTAGTACCTGAAATTTTTCACAAAATTTTATCAAATATTCAACGCATGACCCAAAGTGTTACTAGGCTTCTGTTTAAAGAACCACTCAAAGTAGTATAGCATTTATGTCTACATGGAAGCAGTTTAAAAGATTAAAGCAAGTTAGTAACAACCATATTTGATTATTTTCTAAAACTTGAAGAACATTATAAAAAATGATCACCTCATGACTACCTTAAGTTTTAATCTTGGGAAAAAGAACAAATGGACGATTTTTACATTTGTTTTGGATATTCCTAAACCAAGTCTACCATTCGCAAATCACACCAGGAGGTCTCATATATGGATAAGTCACCTTATAGATTAATTAGTCAATTCTGCCCGAGACAACTCATGCTTTCCCTATGGAAAATGGATATAGACTGCTAGCTTTCTCCTATGAAATATCAGTTGAGAAGTTTTATGATTTTCAGTAATAAATACAATAGGTGAAACCGAAAATATGAACCCAAATTTTCTGGCCATTTAGCACTTCCCAAACAAAAATTCATTTGAACTACTCCCTCCGTCCCATTTCATGTGACACTTTTTAGATTTCGAGATTTAAACAAGTCTATCTTTGACCGTAAATTTTTCATCGATCTTTTAAACATTTTGAATTATCAATTATTGCGACTTATAGTATTTTTTACCTAATTTACAAATAAAAAATTAATGATTTTCAAGAGCATAGTTCCACAGACCGTAGATGTTTTTACGACCCGCAGGTCATCTCGTGAACCTTAGACCTAAGAACCAATTTTCAAGAGCATGGTTCCACGGATCCACCTACGGTCCGTAGATGCCTTTCGTGGCACCAGGCTGCAGAAAATTTTCAAGGTCTGATTTGAGGTATAATTTTCGGGATGTTACATGATCGTTCAGTCTCTATCGAAAGACCTGGATTTTGGCTACCAAAGGCTATATCAGAGGCCATCGCTAACTCATCGAATCTTGAAGAAGCAAGTGAAAAGAATCCATCAGAGGAGACAATGCAACTTTCATAAGTATTTGACTAAAAGAGGAAGCTGAGTCAATTTTCTTGCGAACATTTCTAGCGTACAAGGTCTTGTACGGCGACATAAAATGGGCAGGTTGAATTGAATATGAGCGGGTTGAAAACGGATTAGATATGAAAGAAAAAGATTCTCATATGAAGGAGAGACAAATAAAAACAAGCGGGAGGGGATGAAGTTACATGGCTGAGAAATGAGCTGCTCTTCATACAATCTTTCCTCAGAGATGCAGAACAAAAGCAAAGTAGAGATCAAAGAGTTCAACAATGGGTGTTTGAGATCAACTCTATTACTAATGATGTTGTTTCTATACTCGAGACTTACAACTTCGCGGCTGGTAAACGTGCTAGTCGTCTCAAGACTTGCGCTTGCATATGTAGGAAGGAGAAAAAATTCTACAATGTTGCCGAGGAGATTCAATCACTCAAGCAACGAATCATGGATATCTCTCGCAAACGAGAGACTTATGGCATTACAAATATCAATTATAATTCAGGTGAAGGGCCAAGTAATCAGGTTACAACATTGAGGAGAACTACCTCATATGTGGATGACCAGGATTACATTTTTGTTGGCTTTCAGGATGTTGTACAATCATTGCTAGCTCAACTTCTCAAAGCAGAGCCTCGTCGAAGTGTCCTCTCCATTTATGGCATGGGCGGATTAGGCAAGACCACTATTGCGAGAAACCTCTACAACAGTCCCGATATACTCAACAGCTTCCCTACACGCGCTTGGATATGTGTCTCTCAAGAGTACAATACAATGGATCTTCTTAGGAATATCATAAAATCCATCCAAGGTCGCACCAAGGAAACTCTAGATTTGTTGGAAAGAATGATAGAAGGAAATCTAGAAATTTATCTTCGTGATCTATTAAAAGAACGCAAATACCTTGTGGTGGTTGATGATGTATGGCAGAGAGAAGCATGGGAGAGTTTGAAAAGAGCATTCCCGGATGGCAAGAATGGCAGCAGAGTCATTATTACCACACGCAAAGAGGATGTCGCTGAAAGAGCAGACGATAGAGGTTTTGTTCATAAACTTCGTTTCCTAAGCCAAGAAGAAAGTTGGGATCTCTTTTGTAGGAAACTACTTGATGTTCGAGCAATGATTCCAGAAATGGAATGTCTAGCTAAGGATATGGTGGAAAAGTGTAGAAGCTTACCTCTTGCAATTGTTGTATTGAGCGGACTACTTTCGCATAAAAGGGGCTAAACAAATGGCAAAAGGTGAAATATGACCTTTGGAAGAATATTAAAGAAGATAAATCTATCGAAATCTCTAACATACTATCCTTAAGCTACAATGATTTGTCAACTGCGCTCAAGCAGTGTTTTCTCTACTTTGGTATTTTTCCAGAAGATCGAGTGGTCGATGCTGATGACATAATACGGTTGTGGATGGCGGAGGGTTTCATACCCAGAGGAGAAGAAAGAATGGAGGATGTCACCAAAGGCTTCTTGAATAAGCTGATAAGACGAAGCTTGGTTCAAGTGGCTTATACATTTTGGGAAAGAGTTACTGAATGTAGGGAGGTAAACTTCTTTAATATTTATGATCCAAGAAGCCACTCCATATCCTCTTTATGTATCAGACATGCCATTCATAGTCAAGATGAAAGGTACCTTTCACTTGATCTTTCTAACTTAAATTTGAGGTCAATTATGTTCTTCGATCGAGATTTTCGTGAGATTAGTCTTATAAAGTTCAGGAGTGTGTTCCATCATCTATATGTGTTGTACTTGGATATGAATGTTGGGAATGTGTATAGTACCTGATGCCATGGGAGGTTTGTACCACCTCAAGTTGTTAAGCTTGACAGGTATCCGTGATGTTCCCACTTCCATTGGCAACCTCAAGAATCTACTGACACTTGTTGTCAATGAGGGGGGATACTGTCACGCCCTGAGCCTACACCCTGGGCAGGACCGGCACTTGAAGACCATTGCTGGCTCAAGCGAACCCTTGGCCTAGCTTTCTTAACTCAGCGGAAACCTAACTCAACAGAACAACCCAATGCAATGCAAGGTTATAAAGCAACCTAACTGATGCATAACATGCCAAAAGGCAACTCGAGTCTCAAAATAGAATATTTACATATATACATAGATGAGAGACTCAAAACTAACTAACTGACTGTCTATCAAGCCTCTAAAATACTAAGATGGATGTTGGGACGGACCCCGCAACATCCTAACAAAACAAAACTAAGAACACAAAATAACAGAGTCCTCCGGAAAACAAGGAGGCTCACCACTGACTCTGGAGTGTTCAGCTGGATCAACGGCGTGCTGGATGCTGATCCTGGGTACCTGCGTCTGCATCATAATAAGATGCAGGCCAACTGGCATCAGTACATGGAATGTACGAGTATGCGAGCTGGAAAGCTAAACCACAACTTAAGCTTGAAAGGAGTACAAAAGAACACTTACCTTGGCTCTGTTCGACTCATGGATAAATGAACTCAAATGTAAAGCAATAAGACATATGCAATACATATAAAGCCTGTAAAACAATGTAAACAACTTAGCTCGTTAATGATAAAACAATAACAAACTCAACTTTACTTATATAAAAGTAATATAGCTTTAGTGGGAGATTCTTTAACCGACAACCACCACTATGAGCCCTAGTGGTGATAAAACGTTTTACCTCATGTTGCCCAAGGACCATCCTATACCTTGCCGTGATATAGGACCTTACTTTAACTTAGTGGATTCACTAGCTTAATCTTACGTGATCATCTAAAAAGAATGACCCGTCAAGTCCCATATTGGCTTATGGTTCTTATGGAGAGTTGAGTTAATATGAACTCGTGTCCCCAACTCGGTGCTCAATACTACTCCCAAAAATACTTTGGCTCATAAGTGTCTTTAAACACATCTTTCTTTAGTTGAGGTAATTACTCAAAACTTTGCCCAAAGGCTCTTTTGGAAAACATGTTTCCCCTCTTACTCAAATGTAAAAAAAAACATTTACAAACTTCTTTGGGAATACTTAGTTCCCTAATAACTTTTGAGAAATGAACTCAACTTTAAACTCTTGACTTAACTTGAAACTCTATACTCTTTGCTTGTGTCACGCCCCGAGCTACCCCGAGACGCGGACACGGGACCTAGGACCACAAGTGATCCCAAGCTAACCCTGCTGGCATGATCATGAGCATACTAAAGATAATAAATTGATGCGGAAGCTAAATCATAAATAAATCTGAAGAGATGGGGAATACCCATATACTATAACTGAATATATCAAATTTGAGAGTTTAATACAAAATAAATATCAAACTCGAAACACTAAGTTGCATCTAACTATGTCTGAAATAAGCCTCTAAACTGACTAGAAATGCTGGGACAGGCCCCAGCTAAGTCTAGCAAAACTGAAACTAAAGGACTAAAATACTGATTGTGGACTGCACCCTTAAGTTCAAGCAAGATTGGATCACTATCTTGCATTTCCTTAACCTCTACTACCAAAGAAGATTCTGCCCCATTCTAAACCGTTACACCACCATCTGATATGCTCATAAGACGAACTCCTAGGCGAGCAAGTCTGTGAACATCCTTTGCTAGCTCTCTCCTTTCTTCCTCAACATGTGATACACTACCTATGGATAATCTGCTAAGAGCATCTGCTACTACATTCGAAGTTTAACCAATTTATCACCTCAATCAGACTTCACTCTTACGTGTTTTCGTAATACAACGGGTATGATCATGGGAACCTTACCCGGATGGTAATGCACACTCATATCATAATCTTTGAGGAACTCAAGCCACCTTCTCTGGCGAAGATTCAACTCTTTCTGGGTGAATACATACTGAAGGCTCTTATGGTCTGTGAACACATCTACATGAACACCATACAAGTAGTGTCTCCAAATCTTGAGTGCAAACACTACTGCTGCAAGCTCAAGGTCATGAGTTGGATAATTCTTCTCATGTACCTTAAGTTGTCTGGAAGCATAAGCTATAACCTTACCTCGTTGCATCAACACACAACCTAGGCCGACCTTGGATGCATCACAATAGATCACATAACCATCTGAACCCTCTGGTAGAGTCAAGACAGGAGATGTAGTCAACCTAGTTTTTAATTCTGCAAAGCTTTTCTCACAATCATCTGACCATTGAAACTTA
>NC_064283.1:62668713-62683167 GCF_019186545.1 Solanum stenotomum
CAATTAATCTGATAATGATGCATTCATAAACTGAGGCAATAAAACTGAATACTGAAATATCTGACCTAGCATGTGTAATTCAAGAACTAAAGAAATACATAGCCAGGGTTCTGAAATTCATGCGATAAACTGAGCAATAACATGATAATCTGATTTGGAACATTACAATAACTAATTCATGATGATTTGTTGAAATTCTAGAAACCCTAGGTCTGTTCATAATCATGGAATCAAGAATCTGACTGAATTTTAGGGACCTAATGGGCGAAAGGAACCCACTAGTGAAATCCCACATACATGGTGACGAATTCCACAGAGAAATCTTTCGATTTTGGGGCTGGAACTGAAGGAACCTCGCTGCGTTCTTGAACTAGGGTTCTTGACCATTTTCTCCTCTCTTGCTTCTAATTTTTCTAAGATTTTGATTAATGATTTTGACTAAGGTAAGTTCTAATTATGTTTCTAGGCTTAAACTGATTAAAATCTCATGATTTAGGGTCTAAACGACGTATCTTAGGGGTTAAATGAAATAGGAAAAGACCAAAAGACCCCTGAATTAGCTGCTGTCGGAGTGACTGACGGACGGGATTGACGGTCCGTCGATTGGGTCCGTAGGTCGAGTCTGCCCGACAGGGCTTTACTAAAACGGGCATAACTTTTTACTCAGAGGTCGGAATTTAGCAAACTTAGTGGCGTTGGAAAGATAATTCAATTATCTATATAACCATAGGTCATGGGACACATAATTCTTTTTGTGCTAAAAGTTATGACCATCTAAA
This sequence comes from Solanum stenotomum, assembly GCF_019186545.1. Lineage (NCBI taxonomy): Eukaryota > Viridiplantae > Streptophyta > Magnoliopsida > Solanales > Solanaceae > Solanum > Solanum stenotomum. The sequence continues at coordinate 62,669,493 of NC_064283.1, forward strand.
GTTGACCCATCAATATTTTTCATCTAACTAGCTGCTAACCTCATCTACGGTCAGACCTACGGACCGTGGATCGAATGACGGTCCGTGCTGGTCAACCGTAGTTTATGTCAGAGGCTGGTAAGGGAGGTCTCGATCAACGGACACAGACCACGGACCGTGGTCTGATCTACGGACCATGAGTCTGTCCGTGAGTCGGGACTTAGCCAAATTTTCTGACTGAGTTCTGGGGAAGTTTTTTGTCACGAACCACGGACCTGCAGGACGGACCATGAGTCCATCTACGGTCCATGGATGGTTTCCGTGAGTGCCACCTGTAACACCAGAAATCTGAAATCACTATTTTCGGATACGGGGTGTTACAGCTTGACTTGAAACCTGAGCCTTAAAATGAAGCTAAAACGTTCAATAAAGACTCTTGAACAACTTTAAAGACTTGCTTTGACTTACTTCTTAACTTCTAGACTTGACTTCTAACTTCACTTGACTTTGATCCGAACTTGCCTTGAATTGGATTATGAATTCAAGGTATATGATCACATGTTTATGGATGAGTTCTTGACGTTTAGACGTACCATGGAGTGTTGGAAACAACTATGAAATATAAGTACAATGCCAAGGAACATGCATGAAGAAGTGGGGAAAGAATGGAAAAGGTTGGCATCCTTGGCGCTCTGAGAGGCGCGGGGCGCCAGAACACAAAGCTCAGAAGGGGCCTGCTGGCGCTCTGCTAGGTGCACCGCCCCAAGGGCTGGGCTTCAGAGGCTTATTTGGGGCGCACTGGCTGGCGCGACGCCCCAGCCCTTTTCCTCAAAATTTCGACTTTTCTCCTTCATTTTTCCAACTCTAAACCTCCTTAACTTCAATGGTTCCAGCCCCAAACACTTAGAATCATAAAACCCCTCAACATACAATAGATTTAACCCGGAAACACAACCGGAAACATGTCCCAAATCAACAAAAACTTCAACACAATCACAAGACTTCAACAACCACAACAACAATGCTTCAACAAACACAACCAAATCTTTTCTCGGAAATAAAACGAGTTTGGCGTGTGGGGAAAAGAACCAACCCAACACTATAAACTCACATACCTAGTAGGGATCACCCCCGACGATATCCACGACGATCTTTGACGAAACCTTGCTTGATCTTCTCTTTCTCCCCTTCTTCTCCTCTTTACTCACAAACCCTCACTCTCACTCTTTTAAAAAGGAAAAAACTGATCTAAAATCAGTCTAACACCTTAATATATCCAAAAGAATTGGTTAGGGAAAAGACCAAAATACCCTTACAATTTTCGGACCGACTTCCCTTACCAACAACCCAACTTTGAAAGGGCATAACTAACTCATACAAACTCAGAATCGAGCAAACTAGATGGTGTTGGAAAGATCATTCAACAAGCTTCGTAAAAATAACTACAACTACACCTAAATCATCCTGAGCTAAGAGTTATGACTGTTCAAAGTTGACCAAAAACTCATTTTTTTCCCACACTTAACCAAATTTCCAGATTTTAAAACTCTTTCCAAAAATGACTATTTCCAATTCTAAGCCTCTTCATAGTTATTTCAAATTGCCGGATGTTACAGATACTTTTGCAAACTACCCCGCGAGACAGCTGACCTGATAAATGTAAGACATTTAGTTGCTCGGAATACAAACCTTTGGTACATATAAGCAAACTCACTAGTCTTCAAGTTGTTCAAAACATCTCTTGTGATCAGTGGAAAGATGTTGACCCTGTTGATTTAGTCAATCTTCGAGAATTAAGGATGGATGATATTAAGAAATCTTACTCCCTAAAGAACATAAGCAGCTTGAAAAACCTTAGCACTCTCAGATTGTCGGGTGAGTATGGTAACTCATCTCCATTCCCATCCCTTGAATTTGTTAATTGTTGTGAAAAGCTCCAGAAAGTGTGGTTAAGAGGGAGAATAGAGAAACTGCCTAATCTGTTTCCAAATTCCATCACAATGATGGTTCTTGAGAACTCAGAACTGACAGAAGATCCGATGCCTATTTTGGGAATGCTGCCAAACCTAAGGAATCTCATACTAGAAGATGCTTATGAAGGAAAAGAAATAATGTGCAGTGATAACAACTTCAGTCAACTAGTGTTCCTTGATCTTTATGATCTTGAGAACCTAGAAAGATGGGATTTAGGCACAAATGACATGCCTCTGATTAAAGGTCTTGGTATCTATGACTGTCCAAATTTAAAGGAGATTCCTTAGAGAATGAAAGACGTGGAGCTGTTGAAGAGGTATTGATGGGGGCATTTCTGCCAAGCACTTGAAGACATTGTTATTAATTTAAGGGCTGTCAATGAGAGTGGTTTTAGTGTTTGATTTCTTATAATTATGTTAAGCTTTTTGAGTGAGTGTAATTGGTTTGAAGATAATTGTTTTTGCCAAAAATGATTTTGTGATGTTTTAATTAATTGGTCTACTGTATGTTCTCTTACTTATCCACATTTAAGACAATGCTTTATGTGTTAAAATGAAATTAGAAATACTAGTAAATGCTACTCTCTCTTGTCCACAATTCAGTAATTTTTTGTTCCTCTTTTATAGGGAAAATGGTCAAAAATACCCTTAAACTATGTGAAAGGAACTAAATGTCCTCCGTTTATAGTTTGACTTAAAAATGCCCTTACTGTCAATACTTTGATTCTATTTTTAGGATGAACTAGTCCTGAGAACGTGCGTTGCACGTTTGTCCCCTAATTGACATTAGAAAAGTTAATTTATATAATCATAGTGGAGCCTACATAAATTCATCACTAAGTTTAAAGCTATGTCCTTTTGTATATAAGTTTGACATAAGAATATAACTCTTCACAAAATATAGCATGAAAATCTTGTGTCAGATGTTGGAGGCTTGATATTTTCAATACTTCATAAAAAAAATAAACCTTTTATAATATCAGAAGAATTAATATATCTTAATTACTAAACGTAAGTTTTAATAATCCAAAAAGAAATTGTCTATAAAAAAGATATGTATAAAGAAAAACATTACAAAATGTCTAGGTGGTGTAACATCAAATTTATAGAAAAAATTACAAGTTTAAACAGAAAAGAAAGAAAAGTAAATAAAGACATGACATCCATAATAAAAGACATCACATTAAAATATATAGAAAAAAATATTGTCAGATTAATTGAATTACATTTTGTTAGAAGTCGACTTAATATAGACAAAATGTTTCATATGTATAAAAAACTGAAATCATTTAAAAAAAAACAGAAAGGAACAAACGAATCGACTACAAAATAGAAAAGTCTTTGACTGACAATCTTTTGACATGTTTAAAGTTATGGGAAAAGCTTTATATTGTAACAGCTTAACTGGACGCAAATGCTATATTTTCTACTACAACATATATCTACCGCAGTATAGCTAATAGTAGTTTATTTAATTATACATTTGGAGATTATGTATTTCTTAATGTAAGGTATAGAATTGTTGTGCTAAAATAATATCTTCGTGGAATTCTGTTTGTTTCTAATTTTTCCAATTATTGTAGGTGATGTTTATTGGTGTAGTAGCCAATAGCCGGCAGTGTAGAATTGTTTTATTTGTTTGCTCTAAAATAGGTTACATTCAAAGTTGTATAACCATCTTTAATAGAGAATGAACAGATGAATTAAAACTCATTTACAGAATTTGAACATAAAACTTGAATTTCTACAAGCCCCTAATCAATCAATACATGCCTACTTATTGAATCACCAACCTGAGAATAAACGATGGTAATCTAGGTTCCCAAAATAGCACAATTTCATCACCAACACCCAATCCGCTATCATTGAACAATTCCTTAATCATTAGGCAACTTCCTAAAGCTAACAGTTTCACCTTCATACTTCTTAGGGTAATTCAATACAGGAACACACTCCAAGTTTATATTAATTTGAACATAAACTTTGAAATAATAGGATTCCAACATAGCAGAATTTCATCACCAACACCCTATCCACGATCATTGATCACTGTCATGCACGTTAGAGAGTAGTCATCACTACACAGCTTCCTAAAAGAAAACCTTACATCTTCATACCTATTAGTCCTGCCACACTTCTTCTCTGTTACATCCCACAAGCCAACGTGCGCCACATTCCCATTCACCAAACTTCTTGCCAGCTCCAACTTCCAGTATGGAAGAATGTAGTCAAACATGGCAAAAAATGAAATCCACAGCTCTCCAAAAGTGACTGGTAATCTTTTTCCTCATGTGCATCATGTTATTTGAATGGATTGTCTGGGAAGGGCCTGTCTCTATTAGCTCTCGAGTCAGTACTGAAGGCGTGTTGTTAACTTTGTAAGAGAATATCTTCTTCCTACAAACAATAGAAAGTAATTGGAACATAAACGTTTGAAACCTAGGATCCCAATATATCCCAATTTCATCACCCACAGCCAATCGGTGAATGTTGGACAATCATATGACAGATAGAGAATAGTCATCATTAATCAGCTTCCGAAAAATAAAACCTGCATCTTCATTAAACATAGCAACACCCTTCCTGGCCCCGTTCACCAATTGTTTGGCTTTGTCCAAGTTCCAGTATGGAAGAATATAGTTAAACGTCTCGGAAAATGAAATCACCAGATTTACTTGATGTAGAACTTGAGGCGTAATCTCTTTCTTGATCTTCATACTTTACTGTCGCATTGTGTAGATTCTTCATATTGTTAATGCCCTTCACATCTATAGTTATACTCCATTGACCTCCCAAATTTCATCTAATACTTTTTCTAGCATTGATAAATATGCTTCCATCATCATTGGAGTGAGATCATTGAAAATTCATACTCTAATCTAGCTTTGAGAGTTTTTGCTTCAGCAATTAGATCAGGTCGAAATCTTCAATACCTCTCCATCAGAAACACCATGCTGATTTAGAGGCCTGATCTGAGTAAAATGAGAACTACACTTTTTCAAGAGACAATTAGAGCAAGAAGTTCTCTTTTTTTTCTTTTAATAACAAAAGGTCTCAAGGATATATAAGTGCTTACTAATACTCAAGGAACTATTGAACTGCAAGTGGAATGAGTAAATACAGATAGTCAGAAAATGAGAATGAAATAATGGTGCCCTGGGCCAAAAAAGCAATTCTCATATACTCACATACACATTCAAACGACTTGTTAAAAGAAGTTCACACAGCCTATCCACTTGCCTACATCAAGAATTACTTATTATCATAAAAGAAAAAACTTCTTCTGAGCAAAGAAATAAACAGTTCTCCAAGAATTTCCAATTGATATACATTTTCATTTACGGATCATTTATGAAGCCACAAGTTAATAACCTCACACCTTCTCACCATCACCAGAAAATTATCTAACAAGGAGAAAGAACAAAGTTACAAACAAAAAGGAGTATATCTAAAGTCTAGAATACATGTAACATGTATCAAACATATTTATCATTAGAAACTACTGGTCATGTTCTAAACAGTTAACGTGAACAAGCACAAATAGTCAACTAATCTGAAGTGTAAACTACATGAAGGTAGTGCACAAATGGTATCTCCTAGCTAATATAGCTAGCCAAAGTTACAATGAAAAGTTGATACTGCATAAACTTCAATATATGTTTTTCATCACAGGTTGTTTATCCCATTCTGGATAAATTAAAAGGGAATCTTGGTTTGTGGTAGTGCCACATAGGCTTGTCTAGGGTTATCTTTTATATATATATATATATATATGATAGTACTAGATAAGAGTGTCCGTGCTAGCACGAGCCCAATATTTGTTATTTTTTTGTCTCACTTTTTGTGACATAGATAAATTTTAATATGATTTTTAAATATTTTAAGTTGTTAATTATTGTAATTTGTAGTACTTTTTACGTAATTTTTAAATAATATATGTTACTTCCCGTGTCCTAATAGATGTAGCACAAATCTACTACTTAACTATAAGTGTGGATAACCACACATATGGCGGTCAACACCATGTTGTTAATCTTTATAGATTTACAATACTTTTTACGTAGTCTTCAAATTAAATAATACATGTTATTTCTTTTGTCCCATTTTAAGTGACACCGATAGATTAATTTTATGAATCAATCGAATTTTTTTATAAGCAATTGAATTTTTTATATGTTTTTTTAAAAGAACAAATGGACGATTTTTACATTTGTTTTGGATATTCCTAAACCAAGTCTACCATTCGTAAATCACACCAGGAGCTCTCATATATGGATAAGTCACCTTATAGATTAATTAGTCAATTTGGCCCGAGACAACTCATGCTTTCCCTATGGTAAATGGATATAGACTGCTAGCTTTCTCCTATGAAATATCAGTTGAGAAGTTCTATGATTTTCAGTAATAAATACAATAGATGAAACCGAAAATATGAACCCAAAGAAAGCAATTTAAGCAATGAATCCACTTTACCACAATCACACACTAATGAAGGGCAGGCAAGCTAATGCTACCAATAAAGATACCAATGATGCATACATGCAAGGAATAGACAATAATGGGTATCCATAATTAAAAATAGGTTTAACTATCTTCTAAGCCATCCAAAAAAGTACCTTTGGCTTAGTGGAAAGCTTTAATACATCTTTGTCCTTTTATCCACTCGTAATTCTTTATTCAGAAACCACATGGTCATGTTTCGTTTTTTTCTAAACTTTAATCATATAAGTGATAAGTGAACCCTTAATTGAACACATTATTTGAGGTCTTACTTTTATGTGTATCACCCATTTTCCAATATTCAGCCTCCTCTTTTTTACAATCAAAATTAGTATTCCTGAAGATGGCTGATGCCTTTGTGTCATTCGCAGTTCAAAAATTGGGTGATTTCCTAATACAACAAGTTTCCCTGCTTACAAATCTGAGAGATGAAGTTAGATGGCTGAGAAATGAGATACTCTTCATACAGTCTTTCCTCAGAGATGCAGAACTAAAGCAAAACGGAGATCATAGAATTCAATAATGGGTGTTTGAGATCAACTCTATTGCTAATGATGTTGTTGCTATACTTGAGACTTATAGCTTTGAGGTTGGTAAACGTGCTAGTCGTCTCAAGGCTTGCGCTTGCATATATAGGAAGGAGAAGAAATTCTACAATGTCGCCGAGGAGATCCAATCACTCAAGCAACGAATCATGGATATATCTCGCAAACGAGAGACTTATGGTATCACAAAATATCAATTATAATTCAGGAGAAGGACCAAGTAATCAGTCTGCCATGGTTAGAACATTGAGGAGAACTACCTCATAAGTGGATGATCAGGATTCCATTTTTGTTGGACTTCAGGATGTTGTACAAACATTGCTAGCTCAACTTCTCAAAGCAGAGCCTCGTCGAACCGTCCTCTCCATTTATGGCATGGGCGGATTAGGCAAGACCACTCTTGCAAGAAACCTCTACAAAAATCCTAACATAGCCTCTAGCTTCCCTACACGCGCTTGGATATGTGTTTCGCAAGAGTACAACACAATGGATCTTCTTAAGACTATCATAAAATCCATCCAAGGTTGCGCCAAGAAAACTCTAGATTTGTTGGAAAAGATGGCAGAAATAGATCTAGAAAATCACCTTCGTAAGCTATTAACAGAATGCAAATACCTTGTGGTGGTTGATGATGTATGGCAGAGAGAAGCATGGGAGAGTTTGAAAAGAGTATTCCCGGATGGCAAGAAGGGCAGCAGAGTCATTATTACCACGCGCAAAGAGGATGTCGCCGAAAGAGCAGACGACAGAGGTTTTGTTCATAAACTTCGTTTCCTAAGTCAAGAAGAAAGTTGGGATCTCTTTTGTAGGAAACTACTTGATGTTCGAGCAATGGTTCCAGAAATGGAAAGTCTAGCTAAGGATATGGTGGAAAAGTGTAGAGGCTTACCTCTTGCAATTGTTGTATTGAGCGGACTACTTTCACATAAAAAGGGGATAAACGAATGGCAAAAGGTGAAAGATCACCTTTGGAAGAACATTAAAGAAGATAAATCTATTGAAATCTCTAACATACTATCCTTAAGCTACGATGATTTGTCAACTGCACTCAAGCAGTGTTTTCTCTACTTTGGTATTTTTCCAGAAGATCAACTGGTCTGGGCTGATAACATAATACGGATGTGGATGGCGGAGGGTTTCATACCCAGAGGAGAAGAAAGAATGGAGGATGTCGCTAAAGGCTTCTTGAATGAGCTGATAAGACGAAGCTTGGTTCAAGTGGCTAAAACATTTTGGGAAAGAGTTACTGAATGTAGGGTTCATGATTTACTCCGTGATCTTGCGATACAAAAGGCATTGGAGGTAAACTTCTTCGACATTTATGATCCAAGAAGCCACTCCATATCCTCTTTATGTATCAGACATGTGATTCATAGTCACGGAGAAAGGTACCTCTCACTTGATCTTTCTAACTTAAAGTTGAGGTCAATTATGTTCTTCGATCGAGATTTTTGTGAGATGAGTCTTATAAACTTCAGGAGTGTGTTCCAACATCTATATGTGTTGTACTTGGATATGAATGTTGGGAATATGTGTGTAGTACCTAATGCCATAGGAAGTTTGTACCACCTCAAGTTCTTAAGCTTGAGAGGTATCCATGATGTTCCCTCTTCCATTGGCAACCTCAAGAATCTACAGACACTTATTGTCGATGTGGGCTACACTTGCCAACTACCCCGCGAGATAGCTGACCTGATAAATTTAAGACATTTAGTTGCTCCGTATTCAAAACCTCTGGCACATATAAGCCAACTCACTAGTCTTCAAGTTCTTCGAAACATCTTTTGTGATCAATGGAAAGATGTTGACCCTGTTGATTTAGTCAATCTTCGAGAATTAAGGATGTATGATATTAAGAAATCTTACTCCCTAAACAACATTAGCAGCTTGAAAAACCTTAGCACTCTCGCATTGTTTGGTGTATATGATGATAACTCATCTCCATTCCCAGACCTTGAATTTGTTAATAGTTGTGAAAAGCTCCAGAAATTGTGGTTAGGTGGGAGATTAGAGAAACTGCCTCTGTTTCCAGATTCCATCACAATGATGCTTCTTGGGAACTCAGAACTGACGGAAGATCCGATGCCTATTTTGGGAAGGTTGCCAAACCTAAGGAATCTCCAATTGTCTAGAGCTTCTTATGAAGGAAAAGAAATAATGTGCAGTGATAACAGCTTCAGTCAACTAGAGTTCCTTCATCTTAGTCATCTTTGGAAGCTAGAAAGATGGGATTTAGGCACAAGTGCCATGCCTCTGATTAAAGGTCTTGGTATTCATAACTGTCCAAATTTAAAGGAGATTCCTGAGAGAATGAAATACGTGGATCTGTTGAATCTGAATTATATGTTGTGAAGCTTGTCAAGCAAATATCGTGTCTTCATAATCGTAGAGGTTTTAGTGAGAGTGGTTTTAGTGTTTGATTTCTTATTGTTATAAGCTTTTTGAGTGCCTGTAATTGGTTTGAACATAATTGTTTTAATTCATTGGTCTACTGTATGTTCTTTTGCTTATCCATATTTAAGACGATGCTTTATATGTTAAAATAAAATTAAAAATAGTATATGGTACTCTCTCTTGTCCACAATTTAGCATTTTTTTGATCCTCTTTTATAGTGAAAATGGTCAAAAATACCCTTAAATTATGTTAAAGGAATAAAAATGTCATCTGTTTATAGTTCGACTTAAAAATATCATTACTGTCAATACTTTGGTTCAAAAATACCCTTGCAGTCAATACTTTGGTCCAGAAATGCCCCTATAGTTACAAAATGTCTTTTTTCGAATAAATTTTTTTTTCGTGTTAAACACATCGTCTTCCTAATTAAAATATTATTAAAGAATACTATTCTTGTTTTCTTTCTTCTAAAAATCACTTTAACAAATAAAAATGTAGGAAATATTTTGTTTTCTTCTTAATCTCATTCTATCAATTAAAATAGAATAACTTCATGTACCCTTTTGACAGATATATATATAAAAGATCATAGTATATCCATCATTAATTTATATTTACTAGTTTTATGGCACGTACGTTGCACATGCGTATCGTATATAAAGTATACGATGTTGTAAAATAATATTAATATTACTAAATTAAAACTTTTTAGTAAATAATTATAATTTAAAGAACATAGGACAAGTGTTTTAAAATGATTAATACAGATTGTCATAGAGTTACATGTATTTTGAGATCAAAATGACCAGATATTGTTGAAACATTTCAAAATACATTCAAAGTTTAAATATGGGAAGAAAGTGATATTTCTTTAGAAGTATCATTATTTACTTCCCTCAATTTTGTAAACAAATCTAACCAACAAGATTTTTAAAAAATATCAATACAAAGAATGTCATCAATAGTCTTTCCTCTTGAGATTATGAACATAAATGATGGACACCATTTAAGTATAATTTTTCTCTTAAATATTCATACTTGAAATTTAGTATGTGCATGACACTAATAAGGATTACCATAAATATTTCAATATTTTATCTTTATACATAATCTATCGTTTACCAATTAATATTTGAGTAAAACTATCATAGAGAGGTAATTCTACAAAAAAAAAAAAAGGTACTTTATTGTTATACGAATGATGGTTAAATTGAGGTTTGAGTTTATGTCAAATATTTAGCTTGACCAATTATTTGTTTTAGATATACATATATATTTCAGTAGCTAATTTAATTTTAATATATGAACAACATCACCTTTGGTGAAAAATATTTCATTTTTTTAAGTTTCTACCTTATCTTTGTAGAATTGTAGTCTTCTCCTTTATCCTGCCTCATACATATCATATAGTTGTTGTCTAATGAAAGTATCTAGAATCTTATAGAAGTTGTATCGTGATATAATATATTAAACTTTTTCAATAANTAGTCTTCTCCTTTTTCCTGCCTTATACATATCATATAGTTGTTGTCTAATGAAAGTATCTAGAATCTTATAGAAGTTGTATCGTGATACATTATATTAAACTTTTTCAACAATAAAAATTAATAGATGAATAAAATAAAAGTATTCTTTATAGAATCTTTAATTTGATTTAAGATTATTTTATGACCAATCACTATTTTCTTATCTATTTTTATATAGCTAGAAAGGAGTGTATCTTGTGATATAAAATTTTCTCAAATTAAAATGAACAAAAAATAATAGGAAAAAAAATATGGAACGATACATAGCCAATGAAGAAGGAAGAAGAAAATATATTTTCATGCTATATTCACTATAGTATTCCATTTGATTAAAATCTCGTCACCAACTCTTTACTTTCTTCATTCATTTTTACTCACATATCTATTAAAAAATAATTATTATCATGTCTATATTATCATATTATAAGTAAAAGTGAAAATCTATTTTTGAAATTATGGATTTAACATCAAAACTACTGATTCAATGGACAACGTTGATGCCCGTTGTTTTAGCAAAATCAGAAAGAAACTGCTTCATTTGAGGGTAAAAAAATAAAAAATAAAAAACCAAAGAAGAAATATCTTACCCAAATCATGTGACTTTTTTCATATTTGTTTATTATTATTGTCTTTCCCACAACTTTTCGTCACTGTAAACTCATGAAAATCGTAAGAAAAAATACGATTGTGTATTTATGAATGATTTGCTATGATTTGTTTGTTTTATTTAAAAATAATACTTAGACTGGTTTAAGAGTCACCACTTAATTTTTAAAGAAAAATTAAGAAAACTATTTTTTCAAAAGATTAAAACAGTAAATCTAATCAAAATATTTGAGGGGTTAGGGGTTCATATTAGCATTTCGGGAAGATTTTGAAAGCATCCGAAATGTCCGCTAACACGCGATTATCCGATAATTGACTATTTGGCTAATATGTTTGAAAGAAAAACATGCTTGATTAAAATAGAGGAAATAAACAACTTTTAAACTTACTTTCAAGGGAAAGGAAAATAAGGTTATTACTTGAGTGGAAAATACTATATATTCCAAAGTCAAGTGAAATAAAATATACTTATATGATTTTAAGAAGGCATAATACATATATTGGCCCCTAAACTTGGCTTCAAATTTTAACTTTGACCTCCAACTTTCATAATGCACAAATAGGCACTTTAACTATCCTACCTTTAAATAAATAAACACGCGATTTTTGGAGCCAAAAGCGTGAAATGCACACGTTGCCACGTGTATTAGTGACCCATTCAATGGCTGCCAACTATTCAATGCATATGGGCCCGTTTTCCTGTATTTTTGCCTCACAACTTCTTCCTTCACTTTCATTTTGTGGTAAATTAATATTTGAAAATGTCAATTATTCAATTTATAATTTATTTGTCTTATTTCTTTTTTTTTAATTTATGTGTATTCAAAGATTATATTTAAGATACTATAAATTATTAGACTTAATATTTAAAAAAATTTATTACAAATTTGAAAATTACGTAATATACACTATTAATTACAGTAATTACTAATTTAAAATATTTTTTCAATCTAATAAGAGCCTACAAACACACTATACGTTATATTTAAAAGTACTATAAATCATAATTAAAATATATTTTTTTTAGAAAATTTTTTGTTGACTCTTGAAATTCTATTGGTGACACATGAATTTGAATAGATGGAACAATATATATTATTGAAAGTTAACAATACTATAAGTTATTCGAAAATGACGTTAATGATTTTTATAAATTATAACAAATTAGCAACTAAAATATTTTTGAAAAAACATACAAAAAATTAGTTGATGAATCAGCCACCACACCGTGGACATGTATGCTTTTTGTGATTAAAATTGAGTTTAAGGGTTATTTTGGTCATTTAAGGATTTTTCTTTAAACTTCAAGCTTTATTAAGGCGGAATGACCTGGAAGACCCCTGTACTTGGCTCATTTTGTCAGTTGAACCCTCATACTCATCACTTTGCCAACTAGACCCTTATACCCATCAAAACACAATATTTTAAACCCCTCTGACCATTGACCGAGCTTATGTGGCATTAATATTGGTGAGTTGGAAATATGCGTGATTACACGCGCTTAAAAGCGAGTTAAAACAATATTTTTCTTTTTAAAAAAAAAAATTAACAAAATTTAAAAAAAAATCATCTTCTTCAACCTTTTTCATCCACACCCACCCTTTCTTCTTCTCCACCAGCCCTCTCTCCTCTACCCCTCACCACAGCCCTCACCTTTCTTCTTTCTCCAGCCCATTCTTCTTTCTCCACCCCCACATTCACTCTTCTCCGCCTCTTCTTCTTCTTTTTTTTTAATACAAATCAGTAGCCTCAACTTCTTCTAAAATTTTTGTTTTTTAGGTTTGAAAAATATTAGTATCATTCTTTTATTAGATGGTTTCAACGAGGAGATGCAGATAATGTGAAGAATGATTGTGACTATTGAAAATTTTAAAACTCCATTGATAAGTTTGAAAAAGCTTAAAAAATAATAAATGGGTCTTGTGAATTTGTAAAATTACTCAAATTTTTTTATTGGGGTTCATTGAGTTTGTGTTGGTAAACTTGTAGTTGAATTTACAAGTTAAATCAAGAAGAATTTGATCTGATGGGTATGAATCTAGTGCTCAATTTGTGACCAAATATGAAGAAGATGACTATTTGAAAAGTTAAAGAAATTAAAAAATTGATTTATTTGATTTTAAAAAAATTTTTAGCACTTAATTTCGCATG